>NW_027639522.1:48992-69750 GCF_949606895.1 Notothenia rossii | reverse complement strand
AAAGAGATGAGCTTTCAGTCTGAAGAAGATGTGTAAGCTATCTGCTGTCCTGATTTCAATGGGGAGCTCATTCCACCATTTTGGATCCAGGATAGCAAACCCACGTGTTTCTGCTGATGGGAACTTGGGTCCCTCTCGCAGTGCGGGTGCAGAGAGCTGTTTGGCTGATGCAGAGCGGGGTGCACGTGCTGGGGTGTACGGTTTAACCATGTCCTGGATGTAGGAAGGGCCAGATCCATTCACAGCATGGTACGCAAGTACCAGAGTCTTGAAGTGGATTCTAGCAGTTACTGGAAGCCAGTGAAGGGAGCGGAGGAGCGGCGTGGTGTGGGAACATTTAGGAAGGTTGAAGAGCAGACGAGCCGCTGCATTCTGGATGAGCTGCAGAGGTCGGATGGCACATGCAGGTAGACCAGCCAGGAGGGAGTTGCAGTAGTCTAGGCGTGAGATGACGAGAGCCTGGACCAGAACCTGAGTCTCTTTCTGGGTCAGCTGGGGACGTGTCCTCCTGATGTTGTAAAGAGTGTATCTGCAGCAGCGGGTTGTAGCAGAGATGTTTGCAGTGAAGGACAGTTTGTTATCTAGGGTCACACCCAGATTCCTTGCAGTCTGAGTCGGGGAAACAACAGAGGGGCCGATGTTGATTGTTAGGTCAAGAGTGGGACAATCTTTTCCCGGAAGGAAAAGCAGTTCAGTCTTATCAAGGTTGAGCTTGAGGTGATGAGCAGACATCCACAGAGAGATGTCTGCTAGGCAAGCAGAGATGCGTGCGACGACCTGGGTCTCTGAGCGGGGAGAGGACAGAATTAATTGGGTGTCGTCAGCGTAGCAGTGGTATGAAAAACCATGCGGGCTAATGACTGATCCGAGTGAGTTTGTGTACAAGGAGAAGAGGAGGAGACCAAGAACAGAGCCCTGAGGGACCCCTGTAGTTAATTGACAAGGGTCGGACTCGGACCCTCTCCAAGTTACCCTGTAGGTCTTTGAGGTATGAGGTGAGGAGGGAAAGTGCAGAGCCTGAAACTCCAAGTTCTTGGAGAGTGTGAAGGAGGATCTGATGGTTCACACTTTAATACACACATATTACACATTTAATATAAATATATACCACACTAAAACACATTCAAACCCTTTAATACACATTTAATACACTTTTAACACACTTTAAAACACATTGCATATACACTTATATGTATTACTTATACAGCTGTTTTGTTTACAGCTGTCGTGTGTGGCTGTCAGATAGGGATGAAGCTACTTAATGCTACTTGGTGTTGTTGTTGCATTAGCTTCAATTTAGCCATCACATAGCATTGTGGGCGTGAACGGATTAGCTCCGCCCCCAGGCAGGTGCTGAGGGGGAAGCTAATTGACATATATATTACCTGTATTGTTTTTGTTCACAGCTGTTGTGTGCGCTGTCAGATAGGGATGATGCTACTTGGTGTTGTTGTTGCATTAGCTTCTCATTAGCCAATCATAGTGGCTCTAACGGTTAAGCCCCGCCCCCAGACAGGCTCTGGCGGAGGTCACGGCGGCTCTCAGGGAGAAGCTGCTCCGCTGGCAGAGCATCGAGGCGCTGAGCGGCTTCTCTCTGGTGTCCAATCCGGGGCTGGCGGCCCTGGCTGCGGCCCTGAACCTTGAGGCCTCCTTCCTGGGGCTGAGACCCCCCCCCCAGCACCTCCTCCTGTCAGACGACCTGGACGACATGGACGAGGACATCCTGTCCCCGGGGACCCTCAAGTGTGAGTCATCACATTTAGTACTAGAACTAAGTACACTTTAGAGGTACTGGTACTCTACTTGAGTATTTTCATTTTATGCTACTTTGTACTTTTACTCCACTACTAACTTACTCACTGTAACTCAGTAAGTTAGTAAAAGTTTTACTTTTGGTACTTTAACTATATTTTGATGATAATACTTTTTTAATTTTACTTGAGTAACATTTTGAATGCAGGACTTTTACTGTAACAGAGTATCCCTAGATTCTGGTACTTCTACTTTTACTCAAGTACAAGACCTGAGTACTTCTACTTTTACTCAAGTACAAGACCTGAGTACTTCTACTTTTACTCAAGTACAAGACCTGAGTACTTCTACTTTTACTCAAGTACAAGACCTGAGTACTTCTACTTTTAGTACAAGATGTACTAGATCTCAGTACTTCTACTTTAACTCAAGTTGAGATCTGGCGTACTTCTACTTTTACTCAAGTACTGTAATTAAGTACACTTATGAGATACTTGTACTTTATATGAGTATTTCCATGTTGTGCTACTGTGTACTTCTACTCCACTACATTTATTTAATACCTTTAGTTACTTTATAGATTGTTACTATTCACCTGCAGTGTGTATTTATTTATATAAATCCCCACCCCCTTCCTCTGATTGGTTCCTGTTTTCCCCTCTTCTCTCTGTCTCTCTCCTGATTGGCTCCCTCCAGACGCAGCGTGGCAGATGGACCGCAGAGTGAGCGACCTCTGGCCAATGAGTGGCATCGCAGACACACAATCACCATGGAAACACTCTGGTTAGCCCCGCCCTCTTTCACCCTCCCCCTCTTAGTAGTTATTTATTAGAAAAATATCTATTCTTATATTGCTCGACTCTTGCATATAATATACAAATTTAAGTAAGTTTAGTTTCGGGGAAAAAATAAAACTTTTTATTTAACTAAGTTTCATCGTTTTTACGAAGCACTTTCAAATCGAGTCAGAACTTCCTGTTTTTCAGGTTTTCAAAATAAAACTAATTCTAACTCCCTCTCTTCCTCCTGCAGCTCAGAGTCTGATGCCCCTGCGACAGAGGGCAGGAGACCCCGTGTCGACATTCAGCTCTCAGAGGTCAGTTAAAGGGCGAGGCTTAACTCTAGATGTGGGGCGGGGCCTGTTCGCATTGTCCCGCCTCCTTGGATTTCATTGGTTCAACAAGACAGAAAAGCAGACAGACAGCTGAGTTACTTAAAGTTAAACGATCTGAACTTCTGAGTTCGTAAAGATTAACAATTACATTTTTACAAGTAATCAGGACATTAGCTACGTTAGCTTAGTCAGCTACATTAAGATAAGATAAGAAGTACTTTATTGATCCCAATTTGTGACATTTTTGTTAGCAACATTATCTACGTTTGCTATGTTAGCAACATTAGCTACCTGTGGGTATTGTCCACAGTAATAACTGTTACATGTCTAATATGTGTAATGTGTAATTGTAAAGCGCTTTGAGTGCCTTGAAAAGCGCACTAATAAAAAATGTAAGGAATTATTATTATTACTATTGCATTAACTTGATTAGCAACATTAGCAACATTAGCTGCATACGCTACATCAGCTCCTGCTGTCACTCACCCCTCCCTCTTTTTCTCTCAGGGACTTCATGAGCCGCTCCGACTCTGACTCCTCCCTCCCCGTCTCCCACAGCGAATCACGAGGCTCATACGGCTCCAAGCCCCTCCCCCTTTCCTCCAGGCTCCAGGCTCAGGGCTCCGGGGGGGGAGGTGGAGGTGTTTCAAGCCTGGAGAAGAGCTCGAGCCTGGGGGAGCTGAGAGGACACCTGCCCCCCCACTCCACCCTCAGCTTCTCCTGCTCCACCCGGTCCCTCTGCGTGACCTCCGACCCCCCCGCCGCCGTGGTGCCGGACGGGGGGCAGGAAGGGGAGGCGTCCGTCAGCCGGAGGAGGAACGCCTTCAATAAGATCTTTAAGAAGAAGACGGCACGCCACTGATGATATCACAACTTGAGTTAACAGCTGTTTGACCTGATGGACCACGTTGGGTCGGGCCATTGGACAAATGTGTTGACTGTAATCAATTAAAACGACCAAAAGAAGCAACGTATTCATCAGATGTCGATTTTTATCACAACAAGAGAACCAAAGAGTTTTTCTGCCCGTTAAGCGAAGAAAAAGTTTAGATACGACTCAACAACGGAAAACCAACGAAGAAGAACTAAGGCATTGAAAGTAGAAATTGGAACCAGAAACGTTAACATATCGCCAAAAATAACGATAAACAGCTAAAGTTCGAGAGAACTGCATGAACCTTTTACTACAACGTCTACCAAAGTTGACTAAAAGTTGTATTTCCCACCTTTGTGTGTTTTTTTGATGTCATTTATTTTTCATTTGTGTCGTACAAACATGTTGAAAAGTGAGAATATATCCTGGTTTTTATATATTAGAAATAACTGAAGGAGAGGAGATGAATAGGTCACTGTTTGATGTTCACCAATATACGAGTTTACTGTGCACACACACACACACACACACACACACACACACACACACACACACACACACACGCTCTAATAATGTGAAGCAGTTGATTCACTCTGAACGAAGATAGCTGTCACAAAGTGTTTATTTAAAGCTGTCACTGGGTGGACTACATTACCCACAATTCCCGTTACCTGATGCCAGTGAACTACAAACATGCACCAGAAAAACGTTTTGTTGTGTTTTTATTTATAATAAAGAAACTATTAAAGACTGCTCTGCTCTGACGCTCCGTTCTTCTTCTGTGGTGGATTTACGTCGGTATGAACAGTTTTTAACGAACAGATTTGACTGTTTGTGCAGAAAAAGCTGGTTTAAACGTGAAAGTAAATAGTAATATTAGTTGTATGATTAAAGTATACAGTGAGCTGCTGCTGCCTTGGAGTTATAAATTTGACAGACATTTTACATTAAACAAGGAACTGTTTTTATTACACTTGTTTTGGGTTTGTTACCAACAGACTGGACATATTAATCTAAATATGTTTATCTGAAGCTGATTTAACTAAAAAGGTGTTGGAATTTAATCAAAAATAATGATCTGAGTGTTTCTATTGACTGCAGGTGGTGCGTTCACTGACCTCTCTGCTGCTCAGGAGATCTGAGAGACATAGTGTTTACCCAGCAGGGGGCAGCACCGGACTACAGCTCACTGAGAGGACGTCACTTATATTTGACTCATAAAGGCTGCTTCTCAAACGTGGCGTTTTCTCCCGGAGGCCAAGGGAAGCCAGGCTTCCCCTGTTTTTTCGGATTGTAGTTATCATTTTAATAAATAAATAAAACCACTTTGTTTAGTTTCGGAAATTTTTGTTCTGTGTTGCTGCCGGCCCGTCTCTCCCCCATTCTCATTGAGTATTTTACAAAGAGTGAAACAGCGCCCCTCTGGATGTTATGGTGAAACAGTAGATTGCACTCTGTTGCGAGAGGAGGCCAGCCGAAATTGGCTTCCCTTGGTGAAATAAAATGGAGGGATTGACCAATCAGACAAGGCTCACGTCATGCCCCTGCCAACCTGTGATTGGTCAGGGCCATGCCAAGGGAAGCCAGGGGCGGCTGGCTTCCCTTGCCTCACAATCCAATCAAAACGCATCAATTTAGTGGTGCAGTGACGCGTCCTGAAACCCGGAAGTAAGCTGCGCTTGGTTTCCCTCGACAAAATAGCAATGGGATTTCTCCATAGGATTTTGGAAAATAGCTCAAAAAAAGGTCAGTGGAAAACGAACCTGTTAGGTAAATGCACGTTTTGTTCAGTCGGATAATATCCACATGTCTAACCTACTTTTATAATTTTCGACTCATAAATCTAATCGATAGAAGATAGATAGCGTCACTGCACCACTCTCACCGCCGTTAGAAAGTAGCAAGCAATTATGGAGGGTGGAGATTTGGAGTATTTAATCAAAAATAATTGTACTAAACTTCCGCTGCAGCAGCAACAACAAATACAATCTGATGACAGGCCAATGCCCAAACTGGAGCTGTGTACAGCGAGGAACAAAGGAGCGAGCCGGACGTTAAAGGTCTCCTGATTTAGTTTGTGAATGAATGCTTATTAGAGTTTGGGCTGGAGAGTGCGTGCGGACCTGTCGGTCAGATAACAGGCGTGTGTAAGTCCTGCATCTGTATGATACAAATGTGTGTAAAATGATACGGGGCGCTGTAATCACTCATCTGGTTACGTTATTACATTGACCACCACCCCCCCCCCCCCCCCCCCACCCCAAAAGAAAGGACGTGTTATTGGCTTCCCCTATTGCGTCCCTCACTTGCGTTGTTTCCCTGCGTCTAGTCCCTCCCTCTAGGGAAGCATGGAGGGATGCAGGACCACGTGCAAACCACGAGAAGCAGGAAATGAGTTTTAAGAGCAATGGGACGTCCTTTCCTCCGGAGCGTCTCGTGAAGCGACGTCCGTTTGTGATGACGCTGCACAGCTGATCGTCTGATAGCAGCTCTGTCAGACATCGCTGACAGAGCTGCGGTCCTCGTTCCTCCGGCAGAAATAAGGCCACTGGGACGCTACTCAAGATGGCGCAGACAAACCAACTTCCGGTGATACAGAGGAGCGAGGAAAATGAAAATAATCGCCCTGAGATGCAGCCAAAGGATCATTAATACTTCTCTTTAGTGAATGTAAAACATGAGGTGGTCTGTTCCTTCAAAATAAAGTTTACAATGACACCTTTCAAAATAAAGCATAACAAAAAGACACAAGTCAAGGTTATGAAGTCCTGTTGTGAGTTAACTTCAAATGTAAGTCTAACAAGTTTAAGAGCATCTAGTCCCAGGTTAAGTTTTAAGATAACAAGTCCCAAGGGTCAAGATAAGACCAACCAATCCCAAGTTAATTTCAAGGCCTAAGATAAAGGTTAACGCCAACAGATTCCAACACGAGTTCCAGGTTAAGACAACTAGTCTTTGAGCAGTGGGAAAAGTGCTATATAAGTTAAATTCCAAGTGAAGTCAAACGAGTGCCCGTAACAGTCGAAGCCATCAGGTCCCAGGATGGGTTTCAAGTGAAGGGCATCAAGTCCCGAGTTTTATTGGTCAATGAAGGTTCATGAATACTTCTCTTTAGTGAATGTAAAACATGACCTCTGTAAAAGGAAAGGAACCAGCAAGGTGGTCTGTTCCTTCAAAATAAAGCTTACAGAGACACCTTTCAAAATAAAGCTCTTCAGCTTGGAGATTTACTTCAACATGTTGGGAAGTCACGAGTCGAGGTTATAAAGTCCCGAGTTAAGTCCAACGAGTCGCGAGTTAAGTTCAAATCGGAGACTAACACATTGAGAGTTAAAACCAACAAATCCATATTTAGGTTTGAAGTTAAGACTCATATGTCACAAGTTAAGTTTCCAAGTGAATACCATCAAGTCCCAGGATGAGTTTCACTTTAGGCAAGTCTCTAAAGTTCAAATTCAACATCAACAAATGCAATTTAAGGACAAGTCCTAAGTTAAGTTGAACAAGTCCCAATATAAGTTAGTTAAGACCAACACGTCCTAAGTTCAGTTCCAAGTTATGTTCCACAGGTCCTAAGATACATTTCAAATGAAGTCCTAAATGATGTTTCAAAGAAGTACAACGAGTCTCGACTTAGGTCCCAAGTCCTATTTTACAAAAACCACCATTCCCAAGTTATGTTCCAAGTGAATACCAACTAGTCCCAGATTTGAGATGAATCACCACGAGGTCCGAGTTAAGTTTCCAAGGTCTGAATGAATCTCCATGTTAAGACCAACAAGTCCGAATTAGATCAGTTAGTATCATTTATCCCCAGAACACGTTTCAAGATAAATCCAATCGGTGCCGAGTTAGGCTTCAACTTTCCAACAACCTAAAAAGCACTCAAGTATTCTTATGTTTGCCTTTGATCTATTCTTGTAATATTATATTTAGTTATGATGATATGTTCGTTGTGAAGCACTTTGGCAAACCCTCTGTTTTATAGAAACAAAGTGGATTGCATTGGAAGTCAAGTCTTTAAATAAGACCAACAAATCCCAGTTGGTGTCAAAGATCTTACTCCAAGTTAACACCAAGCTAAGCACTCCAAGTCCCGTGTTTCAACCAAACAAGGGCCCAAGTCTTTATGACGAACACAGGTCACAGGTCATGTCACGAATCTTCAGATATAAAAAGAGTCGGTTCAGGGTTTAACGTCCGGTTTGATTTCTCTCCACGTGTCGTTGGCAGATGGTTGTGAAACGGTTGTGAAACGGTTGTGAAACGTTCCTCAGTCACGCTTCCTGTGGCGTTGATGTCACCTTATAAGGCTTCCTCCTTCATAACGACTCTGTCCCCCCCGCCCACTTCCTGTGTTCCTGCACAAACCGCCAGCTGTGATTGGCCGGTAGGTTTATCTTATAACTCTGACACGAACACGCTGGGTGATCTGAGAGAGTGTGTGAATGTAGACGTAAGTCCTCTTCATGAATCTGTGTTTCTGTCCGGATGCAACGAGACGTCAGAAAACGCTCCCGTGTCTTTGGTAAAAGTGAAGAAACACCGAAAAGCAGAAATGAAAGATGAAATATCATCACTTCCTCTTTAGATCGAGGGACTTCCTGTCGAGCAACGACAGCTTCATGCTCCCTGCAGAACACCACAAATATCAACACAACAAATGTATATCAAAGATACTGCGTTAGAGAAGTGTCCAAAGTCGATTTTCTCTTTGTCAAATATATTTCATATCAATATCTTTACATATTTGTTGCTGTTTTTATAATATAATTTTTTGTATAATGTCCAAATGTTGTCTTAAAATGATTCATGTCTATAAATATTATCATTATATGTAAGTTATTATTTCTGTTGTTATTATTTATTATGGAGCTGCAGCAGCATGTGACTGAACATGAGTCCCCCCCCCCCCCACTATGTGTGTTGTGACTCTGCGTCTATATTTACCCTGTAGGTCTCACACACACACACACACACACACACACACACACACACACACACACACACACACACACACACACACACACACACACACACACACACACACACACACACACACACACACACACACACACACACACACACCCTCTCAGAGGCTCGTCGTGCAGATGGAGGTAAACGTCTCTAAAGTTTTTCTCTCTTTGTGTTTCTTCAGGATTTCTGGAAATAAGAGAAGTGTTTAAAATGAAGTTAGGGATCAGAGGTGTGTGTGTGTGTGTGTGTGTGTGTGTGTGTGTGTGTGTGTGTGTGTGTGTGTGTGTGTGTGTGTTGTGTGTTTGTGTGTTTGTGAGTGTGTTAGACTTCAGGAGGGTCTGCAGCACGAGGCGGAAACTCAACGACAGAGCTTCTGATCTGTGAAGTATAGACGCTTTAATGCAGGCGTTATAGTCCTGAGTCAGTGCGAGGCAGAGAAACCAACCAGCGGGTACTTCTACTGCAGTACAAGTACACATAGTCCTGTTTTTAAGAAGTATTATCAAGTATTTATTCTGCAGAAAGGTGCCGATCAAACGGTTTTATTATTATATATATGTGTATTAGATGAGATGTACTTTATTGAACTACAATCAATTAAATGTATCAAATTTAATAGATTTTTAAAACGTATATGTATATTTTATTATTAAATTGTAATGACTGAAAAACATATGTTTTAATATTTCAATGTGGAGCCCATTACAGATGCTTTACGAACTTTTACTGTGATATTTGTGAGTAGTGGTGCAGTATACTATCAAGTATAAGTACATTCAATATTAGATATATGCAGTACAAAGGAAATGGATATATGTAAGGATGCTACATAGTGATATACACCATGCTTCACTGAAATCAGACCGGTATGCTCAGTCGTTTGTTGACAGATAAACAAACAAACAGATAAACAACATGGCGTCTCTGCAGGACAGATCGTGGAGCAGAATGCATTCCATTCAAATCTTGCATCTGGTTTTTGAACGTGGCGTTTAGGGACTTTCATTTCTGCTTTAATATTATATGTTGCAGTCAAATGCAATGGAGCACACATTAACACATTAACAGAGTCACTAAACTAAAATATAAAAATGAAATAATATGAATAATAAATAATAATATCTAATAATATAAATAAGAATTTTGCAAAATTGAAATATCTCATTGACAAAAAACAAGATTAAACAATACATATTTTGTTCAGTTGAAAACCGACCGACCTTTCCAACAGGTCTTTGAACGCACCACATATTTGATGCTTAGAAAGATATTTCTCACAGCTACTAACAACTCAGATGTCCTCGAATAAAACCTGGATTATTAAAAACAAGGTGCAGGAAAACATGTTTTTACACAACGACATGAAGTGCTATATTTTATAGATTTAGTTTGTGAAGTTTTAAAATATTTGTACGCAAAAGTGTTGACATGTAATTTAATTGTGTGTTATCTGGAGTTTTATTGACGTAAAATAACCGGTAGAGCAACAAGATTGTGTGTGTGTGTGTGTGTGTGTGTGTGTGTGTGTGTGTGTGTGTGTGTGTGTGTGTGTGTGTGTGTGTGTGTGTGTGTGTGTGTGTGTGTGTGTGTGTGTGTGTGTGTGTGTGTGTGTGTGTGTGTGTGTGTGTGTGTGTGTGTGTGCGAGGTCACATTCATTAAACCCCTCAGTGAAGTCATAAATAAACACCTCCTTAAAATGATTCAGACGTTGTTTACTTCCCTAAAAACATTCAAATATTGATATTGAGCTTTGGTGGCATGGCAACAGTCGTGGTGGAGACATTTTGGGGAACTTTAAACCACCGCTCTGAGCCGTACACCAAATATTACTTTTGATTTGTTTTGTGTCTTTGTGATCATAGTTCTGAATAACAAATATAATATACCATATAATATGTATCTGCTTTAAAGAGTCCTCTCCTGCTGATGTTCAGGTGTATATCAGTATGTAGTGTCTCTACTTTAAAGAGTCCTCTCCTGCTGATGTTCAGGTGTATATCAGTATGTAGTGTCTACTTTAAAGAGTCCTCTCCTGCTGATGTTCAGGTGTATATCAGTATGTAGTGTCTCTACTTTAAAAAGTCCTCTCCTGCTGATGTTCAGGTGTATATCAGTGTGTAGTGTCTCTACTTTAAAGAGTCCTCTCCTGCTGATGTTCAGGTGTATATCAGTGTGTAGTGTCTCTACTTTAAAGAGTCCTCTCCTGCTGATGTTCAGGTGTATATCAGTATGTAGTGTCTCTACTTTAAAGAGTCCTCTCCTGCTGATGTTCAGGTGTATATCAGTATGTAGTGTCTCTACTTTAAAGAGTCCTCTCCTGCTGATGTTCAGGTGTATATCAGTGTGTAGTGTCTCTACTTTAAAGAGTCCTCTCCTGCTGATGTTCAGGTGTATATCAGTATGTAGTGTCTCTACTTTAAAGAGTCCTCTCCTGCTGATGTTCAGGTGTATATCAGTATGTAGTGTCTCTACTTTAAAGAGTCCTCTCCTGCTGATGTTCAGGTGTATATCAGTATGTAGTGTCTCTACTTTAAAGAGTCCTCTCCTGCTGATGTTCAGGTGTATATCAGTATGTAGTGTCTCTACTTTAAAGAGTCCTCTCCTGCTGATGTTCAGGTGTATATCAGTATGTAGTGTCTCTGCTTTAAAGAGTCCTCTCCTGCTGATGTTCAGGTGTATATCAGTATGTAGTGTCTCTACTTTAAAGAGTCCTCTCCTGCTGATGTTCAGGTGTATATCAGTATGTAGTGTCTACTTTAAAGAGTCCTCTCCTGCTGATGTTCAGGTGTATATCAGTATGTAGTGTCTCTACTTTAAAAAGTCCTCTCCTGCTGATGTTCAGGTGTATATCAGTGTGTAGTGTCTCTACTTTAAAGAGTCCTCTCCTGCTGATGTTCAGGTGTATATCAGTGTGTAGTGTCTCTACTTTAAAGAGTCCTCTCCTGCTGATGTTCAGGTGTATATCAGTATGTAGTGTCTCTACTTTAAAGAGTCCTCTCCTGCTGATGTTCAGGTGTATATCAGTATGTAGTGTCTCTACTTTAAAGAGTCCTCTCCTGCTGATGTTCAGGTGTATATCAGTGTGTAGTGTCTCTACTTTAAAGAGTCCTCTCCTGCTGATGTTCAGGTGTATATCAGTATGTAGTGTCTCTACTTTAAAGAGTCCTCTCCTGCTGATGTTCAGGTGTATATCAGTATGTAGTGTCTCTACTTTAAAGAGTCCTCTCCTGCTGATGTTCAGGTGTATATCAGTATGTAGTGTCTCTACTTTAAAGAGTCCTCTCCTGCTGATGTTCAGGTGTATATCAGTATGTAGTGTCTCTACTTTAAAGAGTCCTCTCCTGCTGATGTTCAGGTGTATATCAGTATGTAGTGTCTCTACTTTAAAGAGTCCTCTCCTGCTGATGTTCAGGTGTATATCAGTATGTAGTGTCTCTACTTTAAAGAGTCCTCTCCTGCTGATGTTCAGGTGTATATCAGTATGTAGTATCTCTGCTTTAAAGAGTCCTCTCCTGCTGATGTTCAGGTGTATATCAGTATGTAGTGTCTACTTTAAAGAGTCCTCTCCTGCTGATGTTCAGGTGTATATCAGTATGTAGTGTCTCTACTTTAAAGAGTCCTCTCCTGCTGATGTTCAGGTGTATATCAGTATGTAGTGTCTCTACTTTAAAGAGTCCTCTCCTGCTGATGTTCAGGTGTATATCAGTATGTAGTGTCTCTACTTTAAAGAGTCCTCTCCTGCTGATGTTCAGGTGTATATCAGTATGTAGTGTCTCTACTTTAAAGAGTCCTCTCCTGCTTATGTTCAGGTGTATATCAGTATGTAGTGTCTCTACTTTAAAGAGTCCTCTCCTGCTGATGTTCAGGTGTATATCAGTATGTAGTGTCTCTACTTTAAAGAGTCCTCTCCTGCTGATGTTCAGGTGTATATCAGTATGTAGTGTCTCTACTTTAAAGAGTCCTCTCCTGCTGATGTTCAGGTGTATATCAGTATGTAGTGTCTCTACTTTAAAGAGTCCTCTCCTGCTGATGTTCAGGTGTATATCAGTATGTAGTGTCTCTACTTTAAAGAGTCCTCTCCTGCTGATGTTCAGGTGTATATCAGTATGTAGTGTCTCTACTTTAAAAAGTCCTCTCCTGCTGATGTTCAGGTGTATATCAGTATGTAGTGTCTCTACTTTAAAGAGTCCTCTCCTGCTGATGTTCAGGTGTATATCAGTATGTAGTGTCTCTACTTTAAAGAGTCCTCTCCTGCTGATGTTCAGGTGTATATCAGTATGTAGTGTCTACTTTAAAGAGTCCTCTCCTGCTGATGTTCAGGTGTATATCAGTATGTAGTGTCTCTACTTTAAAGAGTCCTCTCCTGCTGATGTTCAGGTGTATATCAGTATGTAGTGTCTCTACTTTAAAGAGTCCTCTCCTGCTGATGTTCAGGTGTATATCAGTATGTAGTGTCTCTACTTTAAAGAGTCCTCTCCTGCTGATGTTCAGGTGTATATCAGTATGTAGTATCTCTGCTTTAAAGAGTCCTCTCCTGCTGATGTTCAGGTGTATATCAGTATGTAGTGTCTCTACTTTAAAAAGTCCTCTCCTGCTGATGTTCAGGTGTATATCAGTATGTAGTGTCTCTACTTTAAAGAGTCCTCTCCTGCTGATGTTCAGGTGTATATCAGTATGTAGTGTCTCTACTTTAAAGAGTCCTCTCCTGCTGATGTTCAGGTGTATATCAGTATGTAGTGTCTCTACTTTAAAGAGTCCTCTCCTGCTGATGTTCAGGTGTATATCAGTATGTAGTGTCTCTACTTTAAAGAGTCCTCTCCTGCTGATGTTCAGGTGTATATCAGTATGTAGTGTCTCTACTTTAAAGAGTCCTCTCCTGCTGATGTTCAGGTGTATATCAGTATGTAGTGTCTCTACTTTAAAGAGTCCTCTCCTGCTGATGTTCAGGTGTATATCAGTATGTAGTGTCTCTACTTTAAAGAGTCCTCTCCTGCTGATGTTCAGGTGTATATCAGTATGTAGTATCTCTGCTTTAAAGAGTCCTCTCCTGCTGATGTTCAGGTGTATATCAGTATGTAGTGTCTACTTTAAAGAGTCCTCTCCTGCTGATGTTCAGGTGTATATCAGTATGTAGTGTCTCTACTTTAAAGAGTCCTCTCCTGCTGATGTTCAGGTGTATATCAGTATGTAGTGTCTCTACTTTAAAGAGTCCTCTCCTGCTGATGTTCAGGTGTATATCAGTATGTAGTGTCTCTAATTTAAAGAGTCCTCTCCTGCTGATGTTCAGGTGTATATCAGTATGTAGTGTCTCTACTTTAAAGAGTGCTCTCCTGCTGATGTTCAGGTGTATATCAGTATGTAGTGTCTCTACTTTAAAGAGTCCTCTCCTGCTGGTGTTCAGGTGTATATCATTATGTAGTGTCTCTACTTTAAAGAGTCCTCTCCTGCTGATGTTCAGGTGTATATCAGTATGTAGTGTCTCTACTTTAAAGAGTCCTCTCCTGCTGATGTTCAGGTGTATATCAGTATGTAGTGTCTCTACTTTAAAGAGTCCTCTCCTGCTGATGTTCAGGTGTATATCAGTATGTAGTGTCTCTACTTTAAAGATTCTTTCCACCCTCTGTCTAAAAACAGAGCCCAGTGTGCTAGCTGGCCGGCTCTGTTGTGATTGGTCAACCTCTTAGAGAAGTCCCGCCCTTTAGCCAAATCACGTACAATGTGTTGGAGCGCTAGCCAATAGGAGCAGCGCGAGTGTTCCCTAGTGATGTCGCTATGTTCCAGAAGTAAACAAAGGAGTCCAAGTAAATACAATTTGAATATTACAATTTTTTTACAGGAAATATTTTGATAATTTTTATATATTATTACCTTTTCCTCTATAAATATAACAACCTTTTTCCTACATATATCTTCTTTTTTTAATTAGTTTTTTTAAATATCACGTCCGTATCTTTTAAACCCTTTTTCCTTGAATTAAATTATGGTAAAATAGTGTTTTTACTGCAAAATACATTATCTCTATATTTTAAGATTATTTGAACACAACTAGTTTAGTAAATAAATTATAAATATTATTACTGCTTTTTATGTGGAATATTACGACTGTTTTCTTTATGAATAAAACCATTTTCTACGTATTAAACCTTTTATTTCTTAACATTTTAAGACTCTTCAAACCCTTTTTCCTGGAAAAAATAGGACTTTTTAAATGAAATAAAACTTGTTTTGAAGATAGAAACAGAAACAAAGACTCCCTGTCGACGTCAAAACTAAATCAGATTTCAGATTAGATTAAAACATAAATAAACCAAAGCTGCAGCATGGAGACAGTACAGCTCTATTCGAGGAACACACACACACACACACACACACACACACACACACACACACACACACACACACACACACACACACACACACACACACACACTGTCAGCTGTTGACGTGGCGATGATCCATGTCCATTCCAGCTGAAGGTCTCACATAGCTGGCATTCACCAGATAATGAAATCACACTGACTGGGAGGACACACACACACACACTCTCACACACACACACACACACACACACACACACACACACACACACACACACACACACACACACACTCTCTCTCTCTCACACTCTCACACACACACACACACACACACACACACACACACACACACACACACACACACACACACACACACACACACACACACACACACACACACACACACACACACACACACACACAGGGTGGGCTAGAAAACGTTATGGACCTAGACTGACCCCAGACACGGTAACTACTGTACACACCTCTTTGAACTCCTCCCCCTCTCACATCCCCATCCCTTCCCCGTATCCCAGGACCCCCCATCCCACCCGGGGCACATACCCCAAACTCATCCCCTACCCTGACCATAAGTCATCCTGCCCTACTCAGGGTTCCTACTCTAACCCTGTTCTCCACCCCAAACCCCTCCAGGCCTCTCAGCCACTATTGAGAGAGACTCCCCCCCCCCCCTTATCCTAAACCTAAAGGACCCAGGTCTCCTCAACAGTCCTTCTGGAGCCCTCCCCTTCTCCCCAGCCCTAAACCTAAGTGCCCCTCCCCCCAATACTCCCATCCAGGAGTCTCCAGGGTTTGGTCGACGGGTCCCCTCAGACCAAACCCAAAATCAGGGAGGGTCTATGATGAAAGGGACTAAGAAGGTCACACTTAACCACTTACAAACCCACTCTGACCCCTCCCTGGATCCCTCTGCTGGGATCCAGTTGTCCGGCCGGCCTTCTGCGGGGTCCAGCTCGCTTGACCAATGGTGGACTGGGCTTTCTGGTTCCCGGGCGTGTTTGCAGCTGGAACCGGAGCCATGGTGCTCTGGCACCGGCTGTGGATCCTTTCGGGAGCCGGAATCCCCTGTAGCCGACCATCCCCCAGGATCTCCTCAGCCCACTATCAGTAACAAGTACAAAAACCATCCCCCAGGATCTCCCCAGCCCACTATCAGTAACAAGTACAAAAACCATCCCCCAGGATCTCCTCAGCCCACTATCAGTAACAAGTACAAAAACCATCCCCCAGGATCTCCCCAGCCCACTATCAGTAACAAGTACAAAAACCATCCCCCAGGATCTCCTCAGCCCACTATCAGTAACAAGTACAAAAACCATCGCCCAGCTCCCATTTTGCTTCCCCCTACTAAGACCAGCTCGCCTCTAACATTGGGCTCTGGCTCCGGCTGCTCATCCCCCTGGGAACCGGAAACCCTTTACTCCGATTCATTTTCTGACTTTTTAGGTGACAATCCCACAGGATCCCCTCCGCCTAAAAACACGAGACATTGGACCCATTTTGCAGAATTCTACCCAAACACCTTAGAAACTTTTACTCCTTTATAAACCCAACCCCAGAAACCAACCCCCTCCTTCCTACCCCTAAGTTTTATCTTTACTTTTAAGAAATAACATCAATGGTTTAATCTTTGAATAAATCAGATGTGAAACATTTGCCCGTGCCTCTCCCCTGTCACCACTAGATGGTGACAGGGGACCTTTATTTCTTCACCTAACCCTAACCAAGTCTTCACCCTAAAATTAATGATTCCCCTTATGGGGACCTCCATTTTGTCCCCATAAGGGAGGCGAGTCCCCACACGTGACTGTGTGAACAGATTTAGGTACCCACAAGTATAGTAATGCTAGGCCACACACGCACACACACACACACACACTACTCATTCTGAAACATGTAGGTAGAAACTGATGAAAGAACGACCGTTAGACCACTTCCTGTTTTTGAGAGAGAGTGTGTGTGTGTGTGTGTGTGTGTGTGTGTGTGTGTGTGTGTGTGTGTGTGTGTGTGTGTGTGTGTGTGTGTGTGTGTGTGTGTGTGTGTGTGTGTGTGTGTGTGTGTGTGTGTGTGTGTGTGTGTGTGTGTGTGTGTGTGTGTGTGTTCAAATTGCAGTCTACATAGTTGCAGAATTTATTCGGCATTAAAGATACAAATAATGGATTTCAGTCTTTTTCATTTCCTGTAATATTTGTTTTACTTTTTCCTGAAACTAAATAACATACTGATAAGAGAGGACTCTTTAAAGTAGAGACGCTAAATACTGATATACACCTGAACATCAGCAGGAGAGGACTCTTTAAAGTAGAGACACTACATACTGATATACACCTGGAGAGGACTCTTTAAAGTAGAGACACTACATACTGATATACACCTGAACACCAGCAGGAGAGGACTCTTTAAAGTAGAGACACTACATACTGATATACACCTGAACATCAGCAGGAGAGGACTCTTTAAAGTAGAGACGCTACATACTGATATACACCTGAACATCAGCAGGAGAGGACTCTTTAAAGTAGAGACGCTACATACTGATACACACCTGAACATCAGCAGGAGAGGACTCTTTAAAGTAGAGACACTACATACTGATATACACCTGAACATCAGCAGGAGAGGACTCTTTAAAGTAGAGACACTACACAGTGATATACACCTGAACATCAGCAGGAGAGGACTCTTTAAAGTAGAGAAAGTACATACTGATATACACCTGAACATCAGCAGGAGAGGACTCTTTAAAGTAGAGACACTACATACTGATATACACCTGAACATCAGCAGGAGAGGACTCTTTAAAGTAGAGACACTACACACTGATATACACCTGAACATCAGCAGGAGAGGACTCTTTAAAGTAGAGACACTAAAGAAGTTATACCTTATATTATAATACTTTAAATCTGTGTTTACCTGTTTCCCCTCAGGAGGAGGCGGCTCCCCGGCGCTCGGTCTCTGAACTCGCTGGAAGATTTAAAAACTCGACTGCCGCTCACGATGCTGCTGGGACAGAAACGGTGAGATCTCATCTGTAAATCAGTGTTTGAGTGAAGGGGTAATAATTCATCCAACAGCAGAAACACTTATCCAAAGGGTTTAAAAGCTTCATTCCTCATGCCTGTTTCGGTAAAGTAAGATACGTACTGAGTTACCCAGCCGACGTATACCTTTAATATACATTTAAGCTGAGGTGGGAAGTAGTGGAGTACAAATACTTTGTTACTGTAATTAAGTACATGTTTCTGGTATCAGTACTTTACTCCACTTCGACTTCTTACATGTTGAACTCAAATACCTGTACTTTCTACTTCTTACATTTCGAACTCAAATACCTGTACTTTCTACTTCTTACATGTTGAACACAAATACCTGAACTTTCTACTTCTTACATGTTGAACTCAAATACCTGAACTTTCTACTTCTTACATGTTGAACCCAAATACCTGTACTTTCTACTTCTTACATGTTGAACTCAAATACCTGTACTTTCTACTTCTTACATTTTGAACTCAAATACCTGTACTTTCTACTTCTCACATGTTGAACTCAAATACCTGTACTTTCTACTTCTTACATGTTGAACACAAATACCTGAACTTTCTACTTCTTACATGTTGAACCCAAATACCTGTACTTTCTACTTCTTACATGTTGAACACAAATACCTGTACTTTCTACTTCTTACATGTTGAACACAAATACCTGTACTTTCTACTTCTTACATGTTGAACACAAATACCTGTACTTTCTACTTCTTACATGTTGAACACAAATACCTGTACTTTCTACTTCTCACATGTTGAACACAAATACCTGTACTTTCTACTTCTTACATGTTGAACACAAATACCTGTACTTTCTACTTCTTACATGTTGAACTCAAATACCTGTACTTTCTACTTCTTACATGTTGAACACAAATACCTGTACTTTCTACTTCTTACATGTTGAACACAAATACCTGTACTTTCTACTTCTCACATGTTGAACACAAATACCTGTACTTTCTACTTCTTACATGTTGAACACAAATACCTGTACTTTCTACTTCTTACATGTTGAACACAAATACCTGTACTTTCTACTTCTTACATGTTGAACACAAATACCTGTACTTTCTACTTCTCACATGTTGAACACAAATACCTGTACTTTCTACTTCTTACATGTTGAACTCAAATACCTGTACTTTCTACTTCTTACATGTTGAACTCAAATACCTGTACTTTCTACTTCTTACATGTTGAACACAAATACCTGTACTTTCTACTTCTCACATGTTGAACACAAATACCTGTACTTTCTACTTCTTACATGTTGAACTCAAATACCTGTACTTTCTACTTCTCACATGTTGAACACAAATACCTGTACTTTCTACTTCTCACATGTTGAACACAAATACCTGTACTTTCTACTTCTTACATGTTGAACTCAAATACCTGTACTTTCTACTTCTTACATGTTGAACTCAAATACCTGTACTTTCTACTTCTTACATGTTGAACTCAAATACCTGTACTTTCTACTTCTCACATGTTGAACACAAATACCTGTACTTTCTACTTCTTACATGTTGAACACAAATACCTGTACTTTCTACTTCTTACATGTTGAACACAAATACCTGTACTTTCTACTTCTCACATGTTGAACTCAAATACCTGTACTTTCTACTTCTTACATGTTGAACACAAATACCTGTACTTTCTACTTCTCACATGTTGAACACAAATACCTGTACTTTCTACTTCTTACATGTTGAACTCAAATACCTGTACTTTCTACTTCTCACATGTTGAACTCAAATACCTGTACTTTCTACTTCTTACATGTTGAACACAAATACCTGTACTTTCTACTTCTTACATGTTGAACTCAAATACCTGTACTTTCTACTTCTTACATGTTGAACACAAATACCTGTACTTTCTACTTCTTACATGTTGAACTCAAATACCTGTACTTTCTACTTCTCACATGTTGAACTCAAATACCTGTACTTTCTACTTCTTACATGTTGAACACAAATACCTGTACTTTCTACTTCTTACATGTTGAACTCAAATACCTGTACTTTCTACTTCTTACATGTTGAACTCAAATACCTGTACTTTCTACTTCTTACATGTTGAACTCAAATACCTGTACTTTCTACTTCTTACATGTTGAACTCAAATACCTGTACTTTCTACTTCTCTCATTTTCCAAACAGGCTGGTTCCTTTAGTCTGAATGTGTGTTTGGTGGCGTGATCATTATTATTTAGAGTCATTGCGTGCCTATTGATTTGAACACGATCCGTGTATCCATCATTTCCTGGTCTTCTCTAAAGAAGAGGGACCAATGGAAACGTTGTCATGTTGCCGTTGGTC
Organism: Notothenia rossii; assembly: GCF_949606895.1. Lineage (NCBI taxonomy): Eukaryota > Metazoa > Chordata > Actinopteri > Perciformes > Nototheniidae > Notothenia > Notothenia rossii. Next base: position 49,318 of record NW_027639522.1, on the reverse strand, counting down.
ACCATGGAAACATTCATTAGCTAACAATGACATTATTGTTCTATTAATATAAAGGGAGGTCAGGTACTCTTTAAAACAGCTGCTAGTTATGGGTACTTTTTACTGAAGTACATTTCAAAGTTCTTTACTTTGACTTGAGTAAAGAAGTTTAGTCAGTACTTCTACTTTTACCAGAGTATTTTAAACACGAGTATCTGTACTTATACTTGAGTTAAGGATGTGTGTACTTCTACTATAGTAAAGGATGTGTGTACTTCTACTTGAGTAAAGGATGTGTGTACTTCTACTTGAGTAAAGGATGTATGTACTTCTACTTGAGTAAAGGA
>NW_027639522.1:28992-43992 GCF_949606895.1 Notothenia rossii | reverse complement strand
CCTGGAGGGGGAGAAAAAGAGGAAGGAGATGTGTTCCGGAAAGACGGAGAAACACCTGAGAAACACGAAACCAACGAAGAAGAAGAAGTGGAGTCGAAGGTCAGTGTAGAGTCCAGAGAGGAAGAGAAGAAGAAGAAGAAGGAGGAGGAAGAGGAGGGAGACTCGTCTTCATCAGGGAAGACGGGGGAGGAAGACAAACAGGAAGCAGCTACAAACACCGAGAGCACAGAAGAAGAAAAGGTGATTCTGATTTAAACTATAAAACTTAAAATACATAAATCTTACATTTGAGTTTTTTAATGTTCTTTATTTCTGATTTGAACGTGCTGCTTGTTTAGCTGTTAGTAAGGCAGTGTGTCGGGCTACGGGGTTAAAGGTCAGGACAGACGGAAACTGCATTTTCTTTAAAGTGTAAGTCGTAACTTTCCAGGAAACTTTTAAATAAATTCCGATGAAAGAAATCAAAAATCATCTGAGATTTCAAAGTTGAATTTTTTATGACAGAAAATGTAATTCAAGAAAAGCAAATGAAAAAAATAGAATATTATACAAAAAAACAAATAATAATACCTGTTTTATTAAAGCCAGTAATTTAGGGGATAGATACCAGAATGTTTCCCTCGGAGAATATCAAACTATCAGAAGAGAATCCCATCATTTATTCACCGGAGGAAAGTAAAGATTTGTGCTAAAAAAAAGAATGAAACCAATAATGAACTCTGACAGACGGAGCGTGAGAGCGTCACCTCAACAGCTTCGTCTGCACAACTTTTAACAAGACATACAGAGGAGGGAAATGGACTGAAATGAGAGAGAGAGAGAGACACTGCTCTCCAAACACCAATCACAGTCAAACGCATTATAACACAATGTAAAGACAACTATTTACAACATTGGGAAGAAGAAACTAAAAGCCAAAGTAGATTAGAATGTTACCTGGCTCTAAACAGAGAGTATGAGCTGGCAGAGTATCTCTCTACTGTCAGAGATAGAAAGCAGAGACAGATCCTAACCAAGTACAGGCTCAGTGACCACAAACTGGCAATCGAAACAGGAAGACTCAAAAGATCCTGGCAACCAAAAGAGAACAGAACATGTGGTCACTGTACGACAGGTGAGACTGAGACAGAGATGCACTTCCTCCTGAAGTGCCAAACATTCAACGAAGTAAGGAGCATTTATTGGAACAAGTTGAACTCTGTAATCCCAGGTTTCAAGGAGGTTGATGACCTCTCAAGACTGAGAGTACTCCTAGGAGAAGGAGACAAGGCACACCTTGCTGCCCAATATGTATACACATGCCACAACCTGAGGGACAGTGAATGAGACTCACACACACACACACACACACACACACACACACACACACACACACACACACACACACACACACACACACACACACACACACACACACACACACACACACACACACACACACACACACACGTGTTGAAATGTAATTGTATCACTGTATATATATATCATCAATAATATGTAAAAATTTGAAATGTCTGTTAATGTTGTTAATTATTTTGTATTGTGATGCTTTGGCAACATTGTTTAATTTAACTTTCATGCCAATAAAGCCCCTTTGAATTGAATTGAATTGAATTGAGAGAGAGAGAGAGAGAGAGAGAGAGAGAGAGAGAGAGAGAGAGAGAGAGAGAGAGAGAGAACACTAAGAAGGGAGACAGGTAACAAGAGAGAGAGAGAGAGAGAGAGAACACTAAGAAGAGAGACAGGTAACAAGAGAGAGAGAGAGAACACTAAGAAGAGAGACAGGTAACAAGAGAGAGAGAGAGAGAGAGAGAACACTAAGAAGAGAGACAGGTAACAAGAGAGAGAGAGAGAGAGAGAGAACACTAAGAAGAGAGACAGGTAACAAGAGAGAGAGAGAGAGAGAGAGAGAACACTAAGAAGAGAGACAGGTAACAAGAGAGAGAGAGAGAACACTAAGAAGAGAGACAGGTAACAAGAGAGAGAGAGAGAGAGAGAGAACACTAAGAAGAGAGACAGGTAACAAGAGAGAGAGAGAGAGAGAGAGAGAACACTAAGAAGAGAGACAGGTAACAAGAGAGAGAGAGAGAGAACACTAAGAAGAGAGACAGGTAACAAGAGAGAGAGAGAGAGAGAGAGAGAGAGAGAGAACACTAAGAAGAGAGACAGGTAACAAGAGAGAGAGAGAGAGAGAGAGAACACTAAGAAGAGAGACAGGTAACAAGAGAGAGAGAGAGAGAGAGAGAGAGAGAGAGAGAACACTAAGAAGAGAGACAGGTAACAAGAGAGAGAGAGAGAGAGAGAGAGAACACTAAGAAGAGAGACAGGTAACAAGAGAGAGAGAGAGAGAGAGAGAACACTAAGAAGAGAGACAGGTAACAAGAGAGAGAGAGAGAACACTAAGAAGAGAGACAGGTAACAAGAGAGAGAGAGAGAGAACACTAAGAAGAGAGACAGGTAACAAGAGAGAGAGAGAGAGAACACTAAGAAGAGAGACAGGTAACAAGAGAGAGAGAGAGAGAACACTAAGAAGAGAGACAGGTAACAAGAGAGAGAGAGAGAGAGAGAGAGAGAGAGAGAGAACACTAAGAAGAGAGACAGGTAACAAGAGAGAGAGAGAGAGAACACTAAGAAGAGAGACAGGTAACAAGAGAGAGAGAGAGAGAGAACACTAAGAAGAGAGACAGGTAACAAGAGAGAGAGAGAGAGAGAGAGAGAGAGAGAGAACACTAAGAAGGGAGACAGGTAACAAGAGAGAGAGAGAGAGAGAGAGAGAGAGAACACTAAGAAGAGAGACAGGTAACAAGAGAGAGAGAGAGAGAACACTAAGAAGAGAGAGAGAGAGAGAGAGAGAGAGAGAGAGAGAGAGAGAGAGAGAACACTAAGAAGAGAGACAGGTAACAAGAGAGAGAGAGAGAGAGAGAGAGAGAACACTAAGAAGAGAGACAGGTAACAAGAGAGAGAGAGAGAGAGAGAGAGAGAGAGAGAGAGAGAGAGAACACTAAGAAGGGAGACAGGTAACAAGAGAGAGAGAGAGAGAGAGAGAGAGAGAGAGAGAGAGAGAACACTAAGAAGGGAGACAGGTAACAAGAGAGAGAGAGAGAGAGAGAACACTAAGAAGGGAGACAGGTAACAAGAGAGAGAGAGAGAGAGAGAGAACACTAAGAAGGGAGACAGGTAACAAGAGAGAGAGAGAGAGAGAGAGAGAACACTAAGAAGGGAGACAGGTAACAAGAGAGAGAGAGAGAGAGAGAGAGAGAGAACACTAAGAAGGGAGACAGGTAACAAGAGAGAGAGAGAGAGAGAGAGAGAGAGAGAGAGAGAGAGAGAGAGAGAGAGAGCATCTTTGTTCTTTAATGTGTCGTTTTTAGGATGTTTGGAACATTCAGTCTCTCACCACGTCTCTCACCCTGTCTCTCACCCTGTCTCTCACCACGTCTCTCACCCTTTCTCTCACCCTGTCTCTCACCACGTCTCTCACCCTGTCTCTCACCACGTCTCTCACCACGTCTCTCACCCTGTCTCTCACCACGTCTCTCACCCTGTCTCTCACCCTGTCTCTCACCCTGTCTCTCACCCTGCCTCTCACCACGTCTCTCACCCTGTCTCTCACCACGTCTCTCACCCTGCCTCTCACCACGTCTCTCAGCCTGTCTCTCTAAAGAGTGTCGTGTACACTGAGTGTGACCTCCTGACTCTGAACAGCTTTACACAGAAACAATGTGTTAATCAGATCAGAGCTTAATCAGATCTCAGCACGCAGGGAAACCCTCAGTGATCAGTAACCCCGTACGCTCCCAGAGGAACGACAGTTCACCAAAACGAACCCCTTAAAGTCAGCATTTAGCGGGATACAAAACTAGAATATTGTTCTGAGATAAAGTAAATCAAATGAAAACCAAATGTTATCATGAAGTCAAAATGTGAGTTTAAAAAACATGATTGAAGTCAACATTTTAAGAGACAAAAACTAAAATAAAATTCTGAGATAAAATGCATCTCTAATGAATAAGGTGGAAGTCAAATAAATGCTCTGATATTAAACTCAGTAATATACCAGAAACAAACAGCGACTCTCTAAGATGATAAAGTAATACATCTGTTAGAATCAGCGTGCTCTGTGAAGCTAAGCCGTTGTCTTTGTCCTCAGGAGACGTCCAGTTCGTCCCGGTGAGGATCCAGAAGCTCTGCCCCTGGGGGGCGGGGAGGGAAACCCTGCAGCAGCGTAACAAGCCACGCCTCTCTGAGCGTGAAGCCGTGAACACGTGAAACTCTTATGTGTGTACGAGGAAACGCTGGTGCATTCTGGGAGTTTAACGGCTGCTTCAGAAACTCCTGGATCTGTTTTTACTAACCGACTGTTTTATATCACTGTGATGCTTCCTCAAGATGTTCCTAATCTCTGTACGTTGGTTTTGAGTTGTGCTACCAAATGTTAAAGTTTCATGATATTGAAATAACCCGAAGCCTCATTCCAAACATTAATGAAAAATACTTTTAAATAACCTTTTTAATAAGAAGCAGGAAGAGGCTCTAAAATCTGTGTTTCCATCGTCACATTGTTCCTTGAGTTTGAAACTGGAATTAAAAATGCATATTTTCTCTATGTTGACGTTTATCGGCTCTTTCTTGTGTTTCTGACATCGGCTCTTTTTAAGATCTGATTATGAGAAGTGACTTTAGCCGTCAGAGGAACTCACCGGACTAAAACGTAAAATACAGCTTCAGAACTCGTGAGAAATGACCAAAGAAGATCGAAACAAAAATTCAAAAAAAAAAGACCTCAAAGTATTCCAGTATTTTCGAGCGTTTCAAAGCTAGAGTTCCACAAGGTTTTATTCATGTTTCTGGTAATGCTAAAGCTAGCTCCGTGACATTAGCTCTTCACTATAAACGAGACAAAAAGACCCCGAAGTGTCTTGTTTTTGTACCTTTTTAAAGACTCAATACTTCAAATATTTGTCTTTTGTTTATCTGTGGTGTTAAATCTCAACAAAAAAAACTAAATACCCAAAGAGTATTCCTGTATTTTAAACACGAAAGACCCACGAGCTTTATTTATGTTATGCTAATGCTCACACTAGCTCCGTGACATCTCTTCACAATAAAACAGACAAATTGAATAGAAAATACCCCAAAAGTATTCCTGTATTTTCTACCATTTAAAGGCTAGATATCCACAGGGTTCATTGTATTGTTATGCTAATGCTAACCCTAGCTCTGTGATGTTTACTTTCCACAATAATAGAGACAAACTGACAAAGTGTTCTTCATTTTTAGAAATTAAAGACCCACAAGTTTATTTGTGTTTATGCCAATGCTAGCTCTGTGACATTACATTACATGTTACTCGTTAGACACTTTTATCCAAAGCGACTTACAGTACATACCCAGTACTGTGGGCAATCCCCCCAGGAGCAGTTTGGGGTGAAGTGTCTCAGGGACACAACGACATGCTGACATTATCTCTTTACAACAAAAGAGACAAAAGTGTTTCTGTATTTTCTACCGTTTTAGGGGCTGAAGACCTTAAAGGATCATTTGATTTCGATGCTCACGCTAACCCTGACTCCGTGGGTTCATCCCTCCACAATAAAAGACACAAAAGGTGATTTAGTGCTGAAAGTAAACAGTTTAGCGCCCGGTGATGACGACAGGGTTTTCCATGTTGACAGGACTCTGCGTTAATCTGCGGAAACACGGAGAGGGAACCTGGCGCGCACTTTAAATCTGATTCTGATCATCTGTTTGATCCTCTCAATCACTGCGGAGAAGAAACAGAACATGGCTCTAACTGGACATGTTTCCACGTAAAAGTAAAAGCCTATCTTGATCGCACAGACATTTCCCCCTCCTGTCTCTGCACTGAGGGATTTCAAAAATAAAGCCCTCGAATTAAACGCTAAATATACCTTGGCATCATTTAAGGTTCTCTCCAGTGAGATATTGGTCCAGAAGTTTCTCTAGATCGTAGTTAAGTGCAGTCCTGCATCTTCTTAATCTTCAACATAGGCTGACACGCTCACAAAGCAAGGGTTTTTCAAAATAAAGCGCAAGATAATAATAATAATTCATTTATTTTATATAGGCTCTCAAGGTCGCCGTACAAACACATAAAACAAACGTACATTAGAACTACTAATAGAAACAAGATGGACATGGACCGGCACGCCTATACAGCGAGTCAAAATAAAGCTTCTGCATTCATTCAGAAGATTTATTTTGAAAATTCTCATTGTGTATGTCAGTCCCCTGGGTCTGAACACTGTGATTGGCTTGTGGGAATAGAGACGATGTGATTGGAGGGCTCAGCGCAGTGAGATGGATGACAAATAATGAGTATTTTTTGTAAGTGTCTTTTGATGCTGTACTTTTTACGGAAGTAAACATTTTAAATCAGGAGTTTTACTTGAAGTGGAGTACTTTAACACCTTAGTATCTGAGGACTTCTTCCAACACTTACTTTATTAAAGACAGGTGAACAGGGTCACAAATAATATAACCAGTGCTTGAATTGGAATAAAAAAGGTGCCAGTACTCTAAATCAGCAATGGTAAAGTGCTATTTTTATAAGTGGGGAGTGGACCTGACACCCTCTAGTCTAGGGGGGTCCGGGGGCATGCTCCCCCGGGAACATTGTTTTTTAAATATTGAAGTTAGATGCAACAATCTGGTGCACTTTGAGAGCAAAATGAAGAGATATATGGATACCTCTCAACATCCACAATGAAACAACTGTAAACAGATTTACTTTTTCTTTATGGATATAAAAGAAAGTAAAGCTTGACTCCTACTGGCTGGTTAAATGACTCCTCGTCCCTGAGGCCACTACCAGTTTTTTGTGCCATTTTGCTGGATTTATTTGTCAATAGCGTTGCTGCACAAAGTGATAGCCCTCTAGTTTAAATCTACTACCCAAAAAGAAACATATGGAGATGGGTTACTATTTAAAATAAATTGCAAATCTATTTGGGAACAGTGGGGCCGGGCCTCAAATCCTATAGGGGGGTCCGGGGGCATGCTCCCCCGGTAAGATTTTTTTTAAATGTTGGACTTAAATGCATCAATCTGGTGCACTTTGAGGGGGAAATAAAGAGACTACACCCATATGAAACAAAAATGTATACATTTAAATAATCATAAAATCATAAGTACATGGCCATAACCAATAACATACAATATCCAATATGAAAAAACATTGAAACTTGTTTATTTATTTGTTTTTGATTCATTTATAGTTGTGAGTGTGTCTGGGCTCCTGAATCGGCCTCTCCTGTCTCCCTCCTCTCCCTCCTCTCCTCTTTGAGGCAACAGCAAAGACTAGTTTTAGCTCTCAACAAGTTTATCTTACCTTTTTTCACCTAGTTAACATTTTGTTTGTATTATTCATGCATATTTTACTAATCACTACCCCCTCAAATGGAAATATGTGTTTACATAGATGCTGACCGAACCGTTTGAGACCCACTGAGATAACTTAAACTAAGTTAACTATCTAAAGACTCAGAGAGTAATTTACCTCACCAGAGCTGTAGTTATCAGCCTCTCAGTCTGACAGCAAAGGACTCTCCCTCCACCTTGTTGTTGAAACAGCTCCTTATATCCGTTAGCGCAGCTAGCTAGCACCAGATGCTAACAACAATACACGTAACCGGTGCGCGCGCTTTCTCGCTCGCTCGCGCCACACACACACCAACACACACCCTCCCGAGCTTGAATGACACACAGAGAGCAATAGAGGGCATTAGTATGATCTGTATGAAAGTGGCAATGTCGGCAGGCCACGTCATGTAGACAGCCAGTCACCCTCTGTGAGGCAGAGTCAGACCCACATTTGCGCTGCGTTGCGTTTACAATATATAGCCTACGTATATTGCCGGCGGCTGAGTACCGGCATTTTACTGAGTACCGGCACCTTGCCGGTACTCAGTAAGAAGTGCCGGTACCACATGGGTAAAAATCAGAAGTGCTGGTACTGCGTACCGGTGAGTACCGGCCCAATTCAAGCACTGAATATAACAGATATCACCTTGAAACCCCCACTTCATCTCTGACATTAACACAATTAGTTCTTATATTAAGTTTCCTAACATGTGAGGCGTTATTTAATATGAGCTCATTTGCATATTTTCCATCACAGAAATGGCAGATTCTGGATTGTGAATGTTGGATTTCTCTCTTTGTATCCCTCCAAAAATCCACAGTGTGAATGTTGGATCTATATAAATGTCTTTATATTATTTAATAGTGTAACATTTATTTTCTTGCTGTTTATTATTATTATCATTTCTTTACATGTATTCTTAGTTAGTGTCATAAGTTAAAGTAGTTTCTATGCTTTTATTTTGAAGGCATAATGTCATTGTATATATTGGAGACAGGTGGAGGTTGGAGCCAGAGCACTAGTAGACAAACGGTTTCAAGCCACACAAAAGAAAGCCATAGGAACGGCTTAAAGGAAAGAGGTATAGGAAACCTGTTCATTGTATTTTGTTATAGGAATAAAATGCACAACGGAGAATCTTGTCTGGACCTGGATCATTGCCCTGCCGCTGTATTATTTTAAGCTAATTATCTGTTTTAGTTCTATGTGATTTTGGCCGCTACAGTGATGAAGGGGTTAGTTTTGCTGCAGAGGGTGAACTCTCGTTCCTGTGGGAGCGTACGGGGTTACTGATCACTGAGGGTTTCCCTGCGTGCTGAGATCTGATTAACCTCTGATCTGATTAACGCATTGTTTCTGTGTAAAGCTGTTCAGAGTCAGGAGGTCACACTCAGTGTACACGACAGCCTTTAAAGAGACAGGGTGGAGAGACGTGGTGATAGGCAATGAAAGACTGTGAATGTTCCAAATATCCTAAAAACTACAAATTAAAGAACAAAAATGGTCTGAAAAATGTCAGCTGTTTTCAGTTTGGTCAGAAATGCTGCTTTTCTTTCTCGATATTCTCCGTGGACTTTTAGTCTCTCTCTCTCTCTCTCTCTCTCTCTCGGCGGCATCAATACAGACATCTGAGCACAGTCGACCCGACACGTCAAGACAAACGATGAAGTAGAGAAAACTGGATTTGTTTTTTAAGTTTGGGACTAAAGCTGAAGGTTTTGAGGTTATTTCAAAAATAATTCCTCTACCAGGAATCAGTCTGTCTAACGGTACAAAACTCAAACACAGCCATTGTTCGATCAACCCTAACCCGAGACTACAGTTATGTTTACAGGGGAAATATTCTCATTTTTAATATGTTTATTGGTATTCAGCCCCCCCCCAAGTGAAATGAGTCTAGAACCATCACTGGACAGCGTTTCTCACCACTAACAGAGGAGATGTTCCTCTTGATTGGACTGACACACTTACACAGCGAAGATTTTCAAAATAAAGCTTCAGCGGTAAATGCCAAGTGTGTCGTGACAAGGCTCAAAGCTTTCCTGGGACAGCTTTACCGAGACGTCTCACCTCAAAACAAGTTCAAGTTGGACATGGAACAACACTTATACACAAAGGGTTTTCAAAATAAAGCTTCAGAGGAGGACAGGACTGAAACCTCTCCCTTACACAGCGAGGATTTTCAAAAATAAAGCTCCTGAATAATTATGGAATGTCTAACCCGAAACCAGCAACGATTTCTCAAATGTTTCCAGAAGTTTCTCTAAATTGTGATGAAGCAGAGTCCTGTTTCTTCTGCAGATTGGACATGGGTGGACACAAAGCAAGGTTTTTCAGAATAAAGCTTCTGAATGAAACCCAATAAAAGGCTCTCAGGAGGAAATGTTCTCAAAAGACACATTTTTCCAGATTCTCTCAGCATTAAAGAGAAGACGTTCCTGTTAATTGGACTAAAGCAGAGTCCGAGGTGTCAGTCACACAGCGAGGATTTTCAAAATAAAGCTCGTCACTGCACCCCTCTATTATGATACTGTACTAAGTAGTATCCCTCTGTGGGACTCATAAAGGTATTCTGATTCTGAACCTCTCGGTCTGCTGGAGGACAGGTGAGTCCGTTATGTAACCCCCAGTCAGGTAAAGCCTCTTGGCTCGGCCTCTGTCCAGAACAATCTCATTAGGAAGTTATTCCAGGAGCCTCCTTGATTCCTGCTGCAGGATCCAAGAGGGTTAGAGCGTCCTGAGGTTTGCTCTGCAGACTCCTGCAGCTGCACTGGATTTACCACCAATTCTGGGTGTTTTTGGTGAATCCATCAGGCTTCTTTTGTTGTTCTTCAGACGCCCAGGTCTTTCTGAAACCTTCCCCTCTCCCCCAACTCCTGGGTCCCGGTGTCTTTGTTCTTTCCCCCCGCCGCGATGGGGAACCACGGTTCGAACCTAGACGATATCCTGGCAGAGGACATGCACCACTGGTACAACAAGTTCATGAAGGAGTCTCCGTCGGGTCTGATCACGCTGTTCGAGCTGAAGGCCATCCTGGGTCTGAAGGGCATGACGGAGAACGCCAACAGCTACGTGGACCAGGTCTTCTTCACCTTCGACATGGACGGGGTGCGTTCACACAACACTCACAAAATTAAACGCTAGATACTGTATGTCGGGTTCAGATGTGGCAAAAGTAGTACCATCCTTTACTCACGTAGAAGTACAGATACTCGTGTTTTAAAATACTCTGGTGAAAGTAGAAGTACTGACTAAACTTCTTTCCTCAAGTCAAAGTAAAGAGGCTTTGAAATGTACTTCAGTAAAAAGTACCCATAACTAGCAGCTGTTTTAAAGAGTACCTGACCTCCCTTTATATTAATAGAACAATAATGTCATTGTTAGCTAATGAATGTTTCCATGGTGACCAACGGCAACATGACAACGTTTCCATTGGTCCCTCTTCTTTAGAGAAGACCAGGAAATGATGGATACACGGATCGTGTTCAAATCAATAGGCACGCAATGACTCTAAATAATAATGATCACGCCACCAAACACACATTCAGACTAAAGGAACCAGCCTGTTTGGAAAATGAGAGAAGTAGAAAGTACAGGTATTTGGGTTCAACATGTGAGAAGTAGAAAGTACAGGTATTTGAGTTCAACATGTAAGAAGTAGAAAGTACAGGTATTTGTGTTCAACATGTAAGAAGTAGAAAGTACAGGTATTTGTGTTCAACATGTGAGAAGTAGAAAGTACAGGTATTTGAGTTCAACATGTAAGAAGTAGAAAGTACAGGTATTTGTGTTCAACATGTGAGAAGTAGAAAGTACAGGTATTTGAGTTCAACATGTGAGAAGTAGAAAGTACAGGTATTTGTGTTCAACATGTAAGAAGTAGAAAGTACAGGTATTTGTGTTCAACATGTAAGAAGTAGAAAGTACAGGTATTTGTGTTCAACATGTAAGAAGTAGAAAGTACAGGTATTTGAGTTCAACATGTAAGAAGTAGAAAGTACAGGTATTTGAGTTCAACATGTAAGAAGTAGAAAGTACAGGTATTAGTGTTCAACATGTAAGAAGTAGAAAGTACAGGTATTTGAGTTCAACATGTAAGAAGTAGAAAGTACAGGTATTTGTGTTCAACATGTAAGAAGTAGAAAGTACAGGTATTTGTGTTCAACATGTAAGAAGTAGAAAGTACAGGTATTTGAGTTCAACATGTAAGAAGTAGAAAGTACAGGTATTTGAGTTCAACATGTAAGAAGTAGAAAGTACAGGTATTTGAGTTCAACATGTAAGAAGTAGAAAGTACAGGTATTTGTGTTCAACATGTAAGAAGTAGAAAGTACAGGTATTTGAGTTCAACATGTGAGAAGTAGAAAGTACAGGTATTTGTGTTCAACATGTAAGAAGTAGAAAGTACAGGTATTTGAGTTCAACATGTAAGAAGTAGAAAGTACAGGTATTTGTGTTCAACATTTAAGAAGTCAACGTTAAAAGTGGTCAGAAAAATAAGTAGTGGAGTAAAGTACTGATTCCAGAAAAATGTACTTAAGTACAGTAACAAAGTATTTGTACTCCACTACTTCCCTCCTCTGGTTGGGTCATGATGCGAGCTCTCTCAGGTAGTGAGATATGGTTTCTCTAAACCGAACTAAACTAAGTCCTGTATCTGCTTCACCTGGCAGGTCAAATGGTCAAAGCTTTCCTGTAATGTTAAATACTTTTATACATAACGGGTTTTCACAAAGTTTCTATCCATAAAATACGTTTTCAAGTTCTTCTAAATGACTCCAACATTGCAATGATTTTGTCTTGAGGCGGTAAGAAGTCGATGTTCAGAATCAAACGCTAGATATGTCGGGTTAGGATGCGAGTTCTCTCCAGGGAGATATGGTTTCTCTAAATTGTACTAACGCTCTGTATCTGCTTCCCCTTCAACATGGATGGGGTGCGTTAAAAAGTATTCTCCAGTGAAATATTTCCAGAAGTGTTCCTAAATCAAACTGAGGTAGAGTCCTGTATCTGCTTCCCTTTAGACGGGGTGCGTTCACACACTCACACAGCAGGGGCTTCAGAATCAAATGCTAGATATGTCGGGTCATGATGTGAGTTCTCTAGATATAGTTTCTCTAAACCGTACTCAGGTCCTGGATCTGCTTCACCTTGCACACGGAGGGGGTGCGTTCACACAAAATCAAACCCTAGATATGTGATGGACGGACTTCATCATGGAACTTCTCTCTAGTGACATATTTCCAGAAGTGTTCCTAAATCAAAACTATTGTTAGATATTCCTCCGACAGGAATCTGATTTAATCCAATGAAGACGAACGAGTTTTTGTTTGAAAGTCAGAAAATATGGAAAAATATGGAATTTGAGGAAAAGATGTCCTCCAGACAAGACATACTGTATTTAGCTTCATTTTGAAAACCTGGCTGTGTCGGTGTTAGCGCTCCATGCTCACGGTGTAGAGACACAGGACTCCGAGTACAACTTACAGAAACTTGTGGAAACATTTGAGATATTTTTGCTGCTTTTTCACAAGAAAAACATATTGAAATTTGAAATGCTAAGTGTGTCCTGGCAGGTAAACGGGTCAAAGCTTTTCCTAATACTTCCATCCTCGTGTATCATGTCGTCCTGTAGTAAACACACTCTACGTTTGTTCTCGTCTTGAAATGGAAGGAAGTCGACGTTCAAGATAAGCATCATTTTCCTTGTGTTAAAAGTAAAATATAAAGAAGCTCATTTGGATTTGGATTAACAAAGAGTAAGGCAGCAGGTTGGAGAGGCATGACTGATTTTAACTTTATGAGGTATTGTTTAATATTTCCATGGAGGAAATACAGGTTTAAATAAATTAAATATCTGGAGAAAAAAAAAGATATTTAAAAAAAAGTCTTGATAATGTCGAGAAGTTTTAATATTTAATGGAATAAAGTCTGTTAATGCATACGTGTTGTTCACACTACATGTCAATAGGGTAAAACAATATAACTAACAGGTATCACTATGACCCCCCCACCCCCCCACTTCATTACTGACATGAACCCAGTTATCTTTTATATAACAAGTTCTCTGACAGGCAGGGCCGTCCCTGCCTACAGGCCGACCATGCAGACTGCGTGGGGTCTCATCTTGCGGAGGGCTCATCTTGCGGAGGCCTCATCTTGCGGGGGGCTCCTCTGCGTGGGGCCTCATCTTGCGGAGGGCTCCTCTGCGTGGGGTCTCATCTTGCGGGGGGCTCCTCTGCGTGGGGCCTCATCTTGCGGAGGCCTCATCTTGCGGAGGGCTCCTCTGCGTGGGGCCTCATCTTGCGGAGGCCTCATCTTGCGGAGGGCTCCTCTGCGTGGGGCCTCATCTCGCGGGGGGCTCCTATGCGGCTCAATTAGTGTGGCGCGGCACGGTTTTGCCGCTGCGAGGCTCCACTAGCACCCCGTCGCTCGCGAAACAGAGGGCCTCATCATAGAACTTCCTGTGGGGCCTCATCTTGCGGGGGGCTCCTATGCGGCTCAATTAGTGTGGCGCGGCACGGTTTTGCCGCTGCGAGGCTCCACTAGCACCCCGTCGCTCGCGAAACAGAGGGCCTCATCATAGAACTTCCCGTGGGGCCTCATGTTGGCCAGGGAAAGCCCTGCTGACAGGTTATGTTTAAATACGCGAATGAGGCGACATGTGATGCTAATGCTAATGCTAATAGGAGAAATCTGCAAAAAAAACGAACAGACAACGTTAGTAAAAGTAAACCCTGGGTGCGGATTTTAAGTGTAAAGTATCCTTGAAGCCTTTAATGGAAAGTTAGAGAAGCTCCATCTGCTGTGTTTTGTTTACAGTGTGGAGCTATATTACAAGACTTCACATTACATGTCATTTGTTAGACGCTTTTATCCAAAGCAACTTACATACACTCAGTACTGGGGTGAAGTGTCTTCAGGGACACAGCTACCTGATTCAAAGTCTAGCACACTATCCACTGGGACACAGCCGCCCTATATTAAAAGTGTGTAAACTAGTTTCTCTATAAAACCTGAAATTGAATGTGATAAAAGTAAACACACAGATATATTGTAAACATATAAAGGTTTGGTTCCAGAAGTTAGTTTTTTATTTATATGTGAACGTACACACATTTGAGATTTTGGGAGGACTTTTTGTCCAGTCCCCACTTTGTCATAAAGCCATGTATGAGTGTAAATGGACCATTTCATTTTAAAGTTCAGTTAAGAAAAGTAGGATAAAGGTTGGGTTACAGCATTTAATTGTGAGGGTTAGAATAAAGGGGCTAGAGAAGGCATGTATCCCTTTAAGGGGCCTCACATGTGTGGAAAAACAAACATGTGTGTGTGGGTGTTTATAAATCAAAAACAAAAATGAAGGTCAGAATTTAAATACTGTAGATATTTGCAAAAAAAATACAAGACATACGGAATTCAATTTTTAGTAACAGGGAAAAAAAGTCGTGAACATTTTATTTTGAAATAGATAGATAACCCTCAGTAGGAGGGACCGTAGGACCAGATTGAATTTGACCAAAGACCTCGTGCAGAGATCAGAGTGCAAGTCAGATGTCTGAATGAGGACAAAGATAGCCGTTGCAGCACTTTCATTGGCTCTCTGTCTGAGTGGG
>NW_027639522.1:25000-28792 GCF_949606895.1 Notothenia rossii | reverse complement strand
ATCCGCCATTTACTCCAATAGCACCCCCCCCCCCCTCGCGCTCGCGACACAGATTGGGCAGGGGCGGCCCTGTAGGTAGATCTTTTGGGCTTGGTCATTTTAAAAGTAGCTCCCAAGCTGAAAAAGTGTGGGCACCCCTGGTGTAGACATACGCTGAATAGATCTTAAAGTTTTGTTCTACCACATAAACACGTCAGTATTCTCACCTGCAATTTCTCGATCAGAGCCGAGTTCCTCTTGGCTTTGGCAGGTAGAGGAGAGGTGACACCTGGAGGCTACACACACACACACACAAACACACACACACACACACACACACACACACACCACACACACACACACACACACACACACACACACACACACACACACACACACCACACACACACACTTTGAAATCCAAGCTCAGGAGAAACAGCTGCTTGCTGGTTTAGTTCTGTTACATCAGAGCGTTCCTGTCTCACCTGCTGGTCTCGGAGGGCTTGATGTCCAGAGAGCGAGGAGGTCTCCGTCTGACCGGCTTCTCCTGGAAACAAACAACACGTTTCAGTTTTATAAAATCCACTACTTTACATTTCCAGAGTAAGACATCTGACCGGTGTACCGAATTTCACCACAAGGTGTCGTCTTTTCCTCAAAACTCCAACCATGCTGGGTAATCAAGTATTAAAGGTCTTAATTAACCTAAACCATCACAATGTGTCTTGTTGCCGAAATAAAACAAAACATTCACAATGTTATCCAGAAGGTAAGACTGCAGTGATTAACGTTGACTATTTAACTAACTTACTTAACTTATTAAGTGCATTCAACCATGAAGAAACAAACTCAAAGCCAGAATCCTGCTCACGGTTTTCTCTGTAAAATGTTAAAGTGATGCCGGAAAACAATATTTCTGTTCCTCAAAAACCGTACAATCAAACAGAGCGTCAGACAGCTTTGTTTTTACGGAGCTCCGAGGTCCCGTTGTTGTTTACGTCTGGAGACATCTTGTTTACGGCTGTCATGTTCTACAGAGGATTTATATATCTTATAAACAAGATCAGAGACACAGAACTCATTACTATATCTTTCTAGAAACATATTGACTGTCTATAAGCTGAACCAGAGTGCTACTGCATTAGCTTCAGTTAAATGCAGGGACGCTAAGTACACACATCCTTTACTCAAGGAGAAGTACACACATCCTTTACTCAAGTAGAAGTACACAATCTCCTTTACTCAAGTAGAAGTACACACATCCTTTACTCAAGTAGAAGTACACACATCCTTTACTCAAGTAGAAGTACACACATCCTTTACTCAAGTAGAAGTACACACATCCTTTACTCAAGTACAAGTACACACATCCTTTACTCAAGTAGAAGTACACACATCCTTTACTCAAGTAGAAGTACACACATCCTTTACTCGAGTAGAAGTACACACATCCTTTACTCGAGTAGAAGTACACACATCCTTTACTCGAGTAGAAGTACACACATCCTTTACTCGAGTAGAAGTACACACATCCTTTACTCGAGTAGAAGTACACACATCCTTTACTCAAGTAGAAGTACACACATCCTTTACTCGAGTAGAAGTACACACATCCTTTACTCGAGTAGAAGTACACACATCCTTTACTCAAGTAGAAGTACACACATCCTTTACTCAAGTAGAAGTACACACATCCTTTACTCAAGTAGAAGTACACACATCCTTTACTATAGTAGAAGTACACACATCCTTTACTCAAGTATAAGTACAGATACTCGTGTTTAAAATACTCTGGTAAAAGTAGAAGTACTGACTAAACTTCTTTACTCAAGTCAAAGCAAAGAACTTTGAAATGTACTTCAGTAAAAAGTACCCATAACTAGCAGCTGTTTTAAAGAGTACCTGACCTCCCTTTATATTAATAGAACAATAATGTCATTGTTAGCTAATGAATGTTTCCATGGTGACCAACGGCAACATGACAACGTTTCCATTGGTCCCTCTTCTTTAGAGAAGACCAGGAAATGATGGATACACGGATCGTGTTCAAATCAATAGGCACGCAATGACTCTAAATAATAATGATCACGCCACCAAACACACATTCAGACTAAAGGAACCAGCCTGTTTGGAAAATGAGAGAAGTAGAAAGTACAGGTATTTGTGTTCAACATGTAAGAAGTAGAAAGTACAGGTATTTGAGTTCAACATGTAAGAAGTAGAAAGTACAGGTATTTGTGTTCAACATGTAAGAAGTAGAAAGTACAGGTATTTGTGTTCAACATGTAAGAAGTAGAAAGTACAGGTATTTGTGTTCAACATGTAAGAAGTAGAAAGTACAGGTATTTGAGTTCAACATGTAAGAAGTAGAAAGTACAGGTATTTGAGTTCAACATGTGAGAAGTAGAAAGTACAGGTATTTGTGTTCAACATGTGAGAAGTAGAAAGTACAGGTATTTGAGTTCAACATGTAAGAAGTAGAAAGTACAGGTATTTGAGTTCAACATGTGAGAAGTAGAAAGTACAGGTATTTGAGTTCAACATGTAAGAAGTAGAAAGTACAGGTATTTGTGTTCAACATGTGAGAAGTAGAAAGTACAGGTATTTGAGTTCAACATGTAAGAAGTAGAAAGTACAGGTATTTGAGTTCAACATGTGAGAAGTAGAAAGTACAGGTATTTGAGTTCAACATGTAAGAAGTAGAAAGTACAGGTATTTGAGTTCAACATGTGAGAAGTAGAAAGTACAGGTATTTGAGTTCAACATGTGAGAAGTAGAAAGTACAGGTATTTGAGTTCAACATGTAAGAAGTAGAAAGTACAGGTATTTGAGTTCAACATGTAAGAAGTAGAAAGTACAGGTATTTGAGTTCAACATGTAAGAAGTAGAAAGTAAAAAGTCGAAGTGGAGTAACCAGAAACATGTACTTAAGTACAGTAACAAAGTATTTGTACTCCACTACTTCCCACCTCAGCTTAAATGTATATTAAAGGTACACGTCGGCTGGGTAACTCAGTACGTATCTTACTTTACCGAAACAGGCATGAGGAATGAAGCTTTTAAACCCTTTGGATAAGTGTTTCTGCTGTTGGATGAATTATTACCCCTTCACTCAAACACTGATTTACAGATGAGATCTCACCGTTTCTGTCCCAGCAGCATCGTGAGCGGCAGTCGAGTTTTTAAATCTTCCAGCGAGTTCAGAGACCGAGCGCCGGGGAGCCGCCTCCTCCTGAGGGGAAACAGGTAAACACAGATTTAAAGTATTATAATATAAGGTATAACTTCTTTAGTGTCTCTACTTTAAAGAGTCCTCTCCTGCTGATGTTCAGGTGTATATCAGTATGTACTTTCTCTACTTTAAAGAGTCCTCTCCTGCTGATGTTCAGGTGTATATCACTGTGTAGTGTCTCTACTTTAAAGAGTCCTCTCCTGCTGATGTTCAGGTGTATATCAGTATGTAGTGTCTCTACTTTAAAGAGTCCTCTCCTGCTGATGTTCAGGTGTATATCACTGTGTAGTGTCTCTACTTTAAAGAGTCCTCTCCTGCTGATGTTCAGGTGTATATCAGTATGTAGTGTCTCTACTTTAAAGAGTCCTCTCCTGCTGATGTTCAGGTGTGTATCAGTATGTAGTGTCTCTACTTTAAAGAGTCCTCTCCTGCTGATGTTCAGGTGTATATCAGTATGTAGTGTCTCTACTTTAAAGAGTCCTCTCCTGCTGGTGTTCAGGTGTATATCAGTATGTAGTGTCTCTACTTTAAAGAGTCCTCTCCAGGTGTATATCAGTATGTAGTGTCTCTAGTTTAAAGAG
>NW_027639522.1:0-20000 GCF_949606895.1 Notothenia rossii | reverse complement strand
CATCAGCAGGAGAGGACTCTTTAAAGAAGAGACACTACATACTGATATACACCTGAACATCAGCAGGAGAGGACTCTTTAAAGTAGAGACACTACATACTAATATACACCTGAACATCAGCAGGAGAGGACTCTTTAAAGTAGAGACACTACATACTGATATACACCTGAACATCAGCAGGAGAGGACTCTTTAAAGTAGAGACACTACATACTGATATACACCTGAACATCAGCAGGAGAGGACTCTTTAAAGTAGAGACACTACATACTGATATACACCTGAACATCAGCAGGAGAGGACTCTTTAAAATAGAGACACTACATACTGATATACACCTGAACATCAGCAGGAGAGGACTCTTTAAAGTAGAGACACTACATACTGATATACACCTGAACATCAGCAGGAGAGGACTCTTTAAAGCAGATAAATATTATATGGTAGATTATATTTTTTATTCAGAAATATGATCACAAAGACACAAAACAAATCAAAAGTAATATTTGGTGTACGGCTCAGAGCGGTGGTTTAAAGTTCCCCAAAATGTCTCCACCACGACTGTTGCCATGCCACCAAAGCTCAATATCAATATTTGAATGTTTTTAGGGAAGTAAACAACGTCTGAATCATTTTAAGGAGGTGTTTATTTATGACTTCACTGAGGGGTTTAATGAATGTGACCTCGCACACACACACACACACACACACACACACACACACACACACACACACACACACACACACACACACACACACACACACACACACACACACACACACACACACACACACACACACACACACACACACACACACACACACACACACACACGCACACAGACACACACACACACACACACACACACACACACACACACACACACACACACACACACAATCTTGTTGCTCTACCGGTTATTTTACGTCAATAAAACTCCAGATAACACACAATTAAATTACATGTCAACACTTTTGCGTACAAATATTTTAAAACTTCACAAACTAAATCTATAAAATATAGTACTTCATGTCGTTGTGTAAAAACATGTTTTCCTGCACCTTGTTTTTAATAATCCAGGTTTTATTCGAGGACATCTGAGTTGTTAGTAGCTGTGAGAAATATCTTTCTAAGCATCAAATATGTGGTGCGTTCAAAGACCTGTTGGAAAGGTCAGTCGGTTTTCAACTGAACAAAATATGTATTGTTTAATCTTGTTTTTTGTCAATGAGATATTTCAATTTTGCAAAATTCTTATTTATATTATTAGATATTATTATTTATTATTCATATTATTTCATTTTTATATTTTAGTTTAGTGACTCTGTTAATGTTTTAATGTGTGCTCCATTGCATTTGACTGCAACATATAATATTAAAGCAGAAATGAAAGTCCCTAAACGCCACGTTCAAAAACCAGATGCAAGATTTGAATGGAATGCATTCTGCTCCACGATCTGTCCTGCAGAGACGCCATGTTGTTTATCTGTTTGTTTGTTTATCTGTCAACAAATGACTGAGCATACCGGTCTGATTTCAGTGAAGCATGGTGTATATCACTATGTAGCATCCTTACATATATCCATTTCCTTTGTACTGCATATATCTAATATTGAATGTACTTATACTTGATAGTATACTGCACCACTACTCACAAATATCACAGTCAAAGTTGGTAAAGCATCTGTAATGGGCTCCACATTGAAATATTAAAACATATGTTTGTCAGTCATTACAATTTAATAATAAAATATACATATACGTTTTAAAAATGAATTACATTTGATACATTTAATTGATTGTAGTTCAATAAAGTACATCTCATCTAATACACATATATATAATAATAAAACCGTTTGATCGGCACCTTTCTGCAGAATAAATACTTGATAATACTTCTTAAAAACAGGACTGTGTGTACTTGTACTGCAGTAGAAGTACCCGCTGGTTGGTTTCTCTGCCTCGCACTGACTCAGGACTATAACGCCTGCATTAAAGCGTCTATACTTCACAGATCAGAAGCTCTCTGTCGTTGAGTTTCCGCCTCGTGCTGCAGACCCTCCTGAAGTCTAACACACTCACCAACACACAAACACACAAACACACACACACACACACACACACACACACACACACACACACACACACACACACACACACACACACACCTCTGATCCCTAACTTCATTTTAAACACTTCTCTTATTTACAGAAATCCTGAAGAAACACAAAGAGAGAAAAACTTTAGAGACGTTTACCTCCATCTGCACGACGAGCCTCTGAGAGGGTGTGTGTGTGTGTGTGTGTGTGTGTGTGTGTGTGTGTGTGTGTGTGTGTGTGTGTGTGTGTGTGTGTGTGTGTGTGTGTGTGTGTGTGTGTGTGTGTGTGTGTGTGTGTGTGTGTGTGTGTGTGTGTGTGTGTGTGTGTGTGTGAGTGTGTGAGAGCTGCAGGGTAAATATAGACGCAGAGTCACAACACACATAGTGGGGGGGGGGACTCATGTTCAGTCACATGCTGCTGCAGCTCCATAATAAATAATAACAACAGAAATAATAACTTACATATAATGATAATATTTATAGACATGAATCATTTTAAGACAACATTTGGACATTATACAAAAAATAATATTATAAAAACAGTAAAAATATTTGTATGAAATATATTTGACAAAGAGAAAATCGACTTTGGACACTTCTCTAACGCAGTATCTTTGATATACATTTGTTGTGTTGATATTTGTGGCGTTCTGCAGGGAGCATGAAGCTGTCGTTGCTCGGCAGGAAGTCCCTCGATCTAAAGAGGAAGTGATGACATTTCATCTTTCATTTCTGCTTTTCGGTGTTTCTTCACTTTTACCAAAGACACGGGAGCGTTTTCTGACGTCTCGTTGCATCCGGACAGAAACACAGATTCATGAAGAGGACTTACGTCTACATTCACACGCTCTCTCAGATCACCCAGCGTGTTCGTGTCAGAGTTATAAGATAAACCTACCGGCCAATCACAGCTGGCGATTTGTGCAGGAACACAGGAAGTGGGCGGGGGGGACAGAGTCGTTATGAAGGAGGAAGCCTTATAAGGTGACATCAACGCCACAGGAAGCGTGACTGAGGAACGTTTCACAACCGTTTCACAACCGTTTCACAACCATCAGCCAACGACACGTGGAGAGAAATCAAACCGGACGTTAAACACTGAACCGACTCTTTTTATATCTGAAGATTCGTGACATGACTTGTGACTTGTTCGTCATAAAGACTTGGGCCCTTGTTTGATGAAACACGGGACTTGGAGTCCTTAGCTTGGTGTTAACTTGGAGTAAGATCTTTGACACCAACTGGGATTTGTTGGTCTTATTTAAAGACTTGACTTCCAATGCAATCCACTTTGTTTCTATAAAACAGAGGGTTTGCCAAAGTGCTTCACAACGAACATATCATCATAACTAAATATAATATTACAAGAGTAGATCAAAGGCAAACATAAGAATACTTGAGTGCTTTTTAGGTTGTTGGAAAGTTGAAACCTAACTCGGCACCGATTGGATTTGTCTTGAAACGTGTTCTGGGGATAGATGATACTAACTGGGGAGTCTAATTAGGACTTGTTGGTCTTAACATGGAGATTCATTCAGACCTTGGAAACTTAACTCGGAACTCGTGGTGATTGATCTCAAATCTGGGACTAGTTGGTATTCACTTGGAACATAACTTGGGAATGGTGGTTTTCATAAAATAGGACTGGGGACCTAAGTCGAGACTCGTTGTACTTCTTTGAAACATCATTTAGGACTTCATTTGAAATGTATCTTAGGACCTGTGGAACATAACTTGGAACTGCACTTAGGACGTGTTGGTCTTAACTAACTTATATTGGGACTTGTTCAACTTAACTTAGGACTTGTCCTTAAATTGCATTTGTTGATGTTGAATTTGAACTTTAGAGACTTGCCTAAAGTGAAACTCATCCTGGGACTTGATGGTATTCACTTGGAAACTTACCTTGTGACATATGAGTCTTAACTTCAAACCTAAATATGGATTTGTTGGTTTTAACTCTCAATGTGTTAGTCTCCGATTTGAACTTAACTCGCGACTCGTTGGACTTAACTCGGGACTTTATAACCTCGACTCGCGACTTCCCAACATGTTGAAGTAAATCTGAGCTCCAAGCTGAAGAGCTTTATTTTGAAAGGTGTCTCTGTAAGCTTTATTTTGAAGGAACAGACCACCTTGCTGCTTCCTTTCCTTTTACAGAGGTCATGTTTTTCATTCACTAAAGAGAAGTATTAATGAACCTTCATTGACCAATAAAACTCGGGACTTGATGCCCTTCACTTGAAACCCATCCTGGGACCTGATGGCTTCGACTGTTACGGGCACTCGTTTGACTTCACTTGGAATTTAACTTGTGACTTGTTGGTCTTGACGAGAGACTTGGTATTAACCTGGGACTTTGATGAATATAATAATAACACATATTACTTATATAGCACTTTTCCCACTGCTCAAAGACTATGCTCAATGCTCCTCGGTCCTCTGTTTCACCGGAAGTTGATTTGTCTGCGCCATCTTGAGTAGCGTCCCAGTGGCCTTATTTCTGCCGGAGGAACGAGGATCGCAGCTCTGTCAGCGATGTCTGACAGAGCTGCTATCAGACGATCAGCTGTGCAGCGTCATCACAAACGGACGTCGCTTCACGAGACGCTCCGGAGGAAAGGACGTCCCATTGCTCTTAAAACTCATTTCCTGCTTCTCGTGGTTTCCCTGCATCCCTCCATGCTTCCCTGGTGGGAGGGACTAGACGCAGGGAAACGACGCAAGTGAGGGAAGCAAGGAATCCATTTAATCGACCTGAGATCCAGTAGCGTGGTGTGGGAAAAAATGAGGGGAAGCCAATAACACGTCCTTTCTTTTGGGGTGGGGGGGTGTGGTGATCAATGTAATAACGTAACCAGATGAGTGATTACAGCGCCCCGTAACATTTTACACACATTTGTATCATACAGATGCAGGACTTACACACGCCTGTTATCTGACCGACAGGTCCGCACGCACTCTCCAGCCCAAACTCTAATAAGCATTCATTCACAAACTAAATCAGGAGACCTTTAACGTTTTACGTCCGGCTCGCTCCTTTGTTCCTCGCTGTACGCAGCTCCAGTTTGGGCATTGGCCTGTCATCAGATTGTATTTGTTGTTGCTGCTGCAGCGGAAGTTTAGTACAATTATTTTTGATTAAATACTCCAAATCTCCACCCTCCATAATTGCACTTGCTTCAGTTGCTTGCTACTTTCTAACGGCGGTGAGAGAGGTGCAGTGACGCTATCTATCTTCTATCGATTAGATTTATGAGTCGAAAATTATAAAAGTAGGGTAGACATATGGATATTATCCGACTGAACAAAACGTGCATTTACCTAACAGGTTCGTTTTCCACTGACCTTTTTTCGAGCTATTTTCCAAAACCATGTGTAGAAATCCCATTGCTATTTTGTCGAGGGAAACCGAGCGCAGCTTACTTCCGCTTTTTATGACGCGTCACTGCACCACTAAGTTGATGCGATTTGATTGGATTGTGAGGCAAGGGAAGCCAGCCGCCTCTGGCTTCCCTTGGCATGGCCCTGACCAATCACAGGTTGGCAGGGGCATGACGTGAGCCTTGTCTGATTGGTCAATCCCTCTATTTTATTTCACCAAGGGAAGCCAATTTCGGCTGGCCTCCTCTCATAACAGAGATCTACTGTTTCACCATAACATCTAGAGGGGCGCTGTTTCACTCTTTGTAAAATACTCAATGAGAATGGGGGAGAGACGGACCGGCAGCAACACAGAACAAAGAATTTCCGAAACTAAACAAAGTGTTTTTATTTATTTATTAAAATGATAACTACAATCCGAAAAAACAGGGGAAGCCTGGCTTCCCTTGGCCTCCGGGAGGAAACGCCACGTCTGAGAAGCAGCCTTTATGAGTCAGATATAAGTGACGTCCTCTCAGTGAGCTGTAGTCCGGTGCTGCCCCCTGCTGGGTAAACACTATGTCTCTCAGATCTCCTGAGCAGCAGAGAGGTCAGTGAACGCACCACCTGCAGTCAATAGAAACACTCAGATCATTATTTTTGATTAAATTCCAACACCTTTTTAGTTAAATCAGCTTCAGATAAACATATTTAGATTAATATGTCCAGTCTGTTGGTAACAAACCCAACACAAGTGTAATAAAAACAGTTCCTTGTTTAATGTAAAATGTCTGTCGAATTTATAACTCCAAGGCAGCAGCAGCTCACTGTATACTTTAATCATACAACTAATATTACTATTTACTTTCACGTTTAAACCAGCTTTTTCTGCACAAACAGTCAAATCTGCTCATTAAAAACTGTTCATACCGACGTAAATCCACCACAGAAGAAGAACGGAGCGTCAGAGCAGAGCAGTCTTTAATAGTTTCTTTATTATAAATAAAAACACAACAAAACGTTTTTCTGGTGCATGTTTGTAGTTCACTGGCATCAGGTAACGGGAATTGTGGGTAATGTAGTCCACCCAGTGACAGCTTTAAATAAACACTTTGTGACAGCTATCTTCGTTCAGAGTGAATCAACTGCTTCACATTATTAGAGCGTGTGTGTGTGTGTGTGTGTGTGTGTGTGTGTGTGTGTGTGTGTGCACAGTAAACTCGTATATTGGTGAACATCAAACAGTGACCTATTCATCTCCTCTCCTTCAGTTATTTCTAATATATAAAAACCAGGATATATTCTCACTTTTCAACATGTTTGTACGACACAAATGAAAAATAAATGACATCAAAAAAACACACAAAGGTGGGAAATACAACTTTTAGTCAACTTTGGTAGACGTTGTAGTAAAAGGTTCATGCAGTTCTCTCGAACTTTAGCTGTTTATCGTTATTTTTGGCGATATGTTAAAGTTTCTGGTTCCAATTTCTACTTTCAATGCCTTAGTTCTTCTTCGTTGGTTTTCCGTTGTTGAGTCGTATCTAAACTTTTTCTTCGCTTAACGGGCAGAAAAACTCTTTGGTTCTCTTGTTGTGATAAAAATCGACATCTGATGAATACGTTGCTTCTTTTGGTCGTTTTAATTGATTACAGTCAACACATTTGTCCAATGGCCCGACCCAACGTGGTCCATCAGGTCAAACAGCTGTTAACTCAAGTTGTGATATCATCAGTGGCGTGCCGTCTTCTTCTTAAAGATCTTATTGAAGGCGTTCCTCCTCCGGCTGACGGAGGCCTCCCCTTCCTGCCCCCCGTCCGGCACCACGGCGGCGGGGGGGTCGGAGGTCACGCAGAGGGACCGGGTGGAGCAGGAGAAGCTGAGGGTGGAGTGGGGGGGCAGGTGTCCTCTCAGCTCCCCCAGGCTCGAGCTCTTCTCCAGGCTTGAAACACCTCCACCTCCCCCCCCGGAGCCCTGAGCCTGGAGCCTTGAGGAAAGGGGGAGGGGCTTGGAGCCGTATGAGCCTCGTGATTCGCTGTGGGAGACGGGGAGGGAGGAGTCAGAGTCGGAGCGGCTCATGAAGTCCCTGAGAGAAAAAGAGGGAGGGGTGAGTGACAGCAGGAGCTGATGTAGCGTATGCAGCTAATGTTGCTAATGTTGCTAATCAAGTTAATGTAATAGTAATAATAATAATTCCTTACATTTTTTATTAGTGCGCTTTTCAAGGCACTCAAAGCGCTTTACAATTACACATTACACATATTAGACATGTAACAGTTATTACTGTGGACAATACCCACAGGTAGCTAACGTTGCTAACATAGCAAACGTAGATAATGTTGCTAACAAAAATGTGTAGCTAATGTTGCTAACAAAAATGTCACAAATTGGGATCAATAAAGTACTTCTTATCTTATCTTAATGTAGCTGACTAAGCTAACGTAGCTAATGTCCTGATTACTTGTAAAAATGTAATTCTTAATCTTTACGAACTCAGAAGTTGAGATCGTTTAACTTTAAGTAACTCAGCTGTCTGTCTGCTTTTCTGTCTTGTTGAACCAATGAAATCCAAGGAGGCGGGACAATGCGAACAGGCCCCGCCCCACATCTAGAGTTAAGCCTCGCCCTTTAACTGACCTCTGAGAGCTGAATGTCGACACGGGGTCTCCTGCCCTCTGTCGCAGGGGCATCAGACTCTGAGCTGCAGGAGGAAAAGAGGGAGTTAGAATTAGTTTTATTTTGAAAACCTGAAAAACAGGAAGTTTTGACTCGATTTGAAAGTGCTTCGTAAAAACGATGAAACTTAGTTAAATAAAAAGTTTTATTTTTTCCCCGAAACTAAACTTACTTAAATTTGGATATTATATGCAAGAGTTGAGCAATATAAGAATAGATATTTTCCTAATAAATAACTACTAAGAGGGGGAGGGTGAAAGAGGGCGGGGCTAACCAGAGTGTTTCCATGGTGATTGTGTGTCTGCGATGCCACTCATTGGCCAGAGGTCGCTCACTCTGCGGTCCATCTGCCACGCTGCGTCTGGAGGGAGCCAATCAGGAGAGAGACAGAGAGAAGAGGGGAAAACAGGAACCAATCAGAGGAAGGGGGTGGGGATTTATATAAATAAATACACACTGCAGGTGAATAGTAACAATCTATAAAGTAACTAAAGGTATTAAATAAATGTAGTGAAGTAGAAGTACACAGTAGTACAACATGGAAATACTCATATAAAGTACAAGTATCTCATAAGTGTACTTAATTACAGTTCTTGAGTAAAAGTAGAAGTACGCCAGATCTCAACTTGAGTTAAAGTAGAAGTACCCAGATCTTGTACATCTTGTACTAAAAGTAGAAGTACTCAGGTCTTGTACTTGAGTAAAAGTAGAAGTACTCAGGTCTTGTACTTGAGTAAAAGTAGAAGTACTCAGGTCTTGTATTTGAGTAAAAGTAGAAGTACTCAGGTCTTGTACTTGAGTAAAAGTAGAAGTACCAGAGTGTAGGAATACTCTGTTACAGTAAAAGTCCTGCATTCAAAATGTTACTCAAGTAAAATTAAAAAAGTATTATCATCAAAATATAGTTAAAGTACCAAAAATAAAACTTTTACTAACTTACTTAGTTACAGTGAGTAAGTTAGTAGTGGAGTAAAAGTACAAAGTAGCATAAAATGAAAATACTCAAGTAGAGTACCAGTACCTCTAAAGTGTACTTAGTTATAGTACTAAATGTGATGACTCACACTTGAGGGTCCCCGGGGACAGGATGTCCTCGTCCATGTCATCCAGGTCGTCTGACAGGAGGAGGTGCTGGGGGGGGGGTCTCAGCCCCAGGAAGGAGGCCTCAAGGTTCAGGGCCGCAGCCAGGGCCGCCAGCCCCGGATTGGACACCAGAGAGAAGCCGCTCAGCGCCTCGATGCTCTGCCAGCGGAGCAGCTTCTCCCTGAGAGCCGCCGTGACCTCTGCCAGAGCCTGTCTGGGGGCGGGGCTTAACCGTTAGAGCCACTATGATTGGCTAATGAGAAGCCAATGCAACAACAACACCAAGTAGCATCATCCCTATCTGACAGCGCACACAACAGCTGTGAACAAAAACAATACAGGTACAAATATAATAATATATATATATATGTCAATTAGCTTCCCCCTCAGCACCTGCCTGGGGGCGGAGCTAATCCGTTAACGCCCACAATGCTATGTGATGGCTAAATTGAAGCTAATGCAACAACAACACCAAGTAGCATTAAGTAGCTTCATCCCTATCTGACAGCCACACACGACAGCTGTAAACAAAACAGCTGTATAAGTAATACATATAAGTGTATATGCAATGTGTTTTAAAGTGTATTAAAGTGTATTAAATGTGTACTGAATGTGTATTAAAAGTGTATTGTGTGTAGATTAAATTGTGTTAAATGTGTGTTAAATGTGTATTAAAGGGTTGGAATGTGTTTTAGTGTGGTATATTTATATTAAATGTGTAATATGTGTGTATTAAAGTGTGAACCATCAGATCCTCCTTTGCACTCTCCAAGAACTTGGAGTTTCAGGCTCTGCACTTTCCCTCCTCACCTCATACCTCAAAGACCGCACCTACAGGGTAACTTGGAGAGGGTCGGAGTCCGACCCTTGTCAATTAACTACAGGGGTCCCTCAGGGCTCTGTTCTTGGTCCCCTCCTCTTCTCCTTGTACACAAACTCACTCGGGTCTGTCATTAGCCCGCATGGTTTTTCATACCACTGCTACGCTGACGACACCCAACTAATTCTGTCCTTTCCCCGCTCAGAGACCCAGGTCGTCGCACGCATCTCTGCTTGCCTAGCAGACATCTCTCAGTGGATGTCTGCTCATCACCTCAAGCTCAACCTTGACAAGACTGAACTGCTTTTCCTTCCGGGAAAAGATTGTCCCACTCTTGACCTAACAATCAACATCGGCCCCTCTGTTGTTTCCCCGACTCAGACTGCAAGGAATCTGGGTGTGGTCCTAGATAACAAACTGTCCTTCACTGCAAACATCTCTGCTACAACCCGCTGCTGCAGATACACGCTTTACAACATCAGGAGGATACGTCCCCAGCTGACCCAGAAAGAGACGCAGGTTCTGGTCCAGGCTCTCGTCACCTCACGCCTAGACTACTGCAACTCCCTCCTGGCTGGTCTACCTGCATGTGCCATCCGACCTCTGCAGCTCATCCAGAATGCAGCGGCTCGTCTGGTCTTCAACCTTCCTGAATGTTCCCACACCACGCCGCTCCTCCGCTCCCTTCACTGGCTTCCAGTAACTGCTAGAATCCACTTCAAGACTCTGGTACTTGCGTACCATGCTGTGAATGGATCTGGCCCTTCCTACATCCAGGACATGGTTAAACCGTACACCCCAGCACGTGCACTCCGCTCTGCATCAGCCAAACAGCTCGCTGCACCCGCACTGCGAGGGGGACCCAAGTTCCCATCAGCAGAAACACGTGGGTTTGCTATCCTGGATCCAAAATGGTGGAATGAGCTCCCCATTGAAATCAGGACAGCAGAAAGCTTACACATCTTCTTCAGACTGAAAACTCATCTCTTTGGACTCCACTTCCAGAGATAGAATTATTAACAAAGCACTTATATACTAATAAAGGACTGGCTGATCTAGAGCCAGTTGAGTAGCACTTGAACTGTCTGGCTCTATGAAACCTGATGTACTTATATGATTCTGTTTTCTTCAAGGTTGTATCTTGTTGGTCGAATGAACTTATTGTAAATCCCTCTGGATTAAAGCCTCAGCTAAATGAGATGTAATGTTTCTGAGGAACTGACTTGGCGCAGAGGATCTTGTGGTCCACGTCGTCCATGGAGGAGCTGTGAGCCACGTGGAACGTCCCGAACAGAGAGCTCCTCTTCCTCCTGATCTTCTCCGCCTGGAAACACAATAGCGCTGCGTTCACTGAGTTCAAAGAGCAAGACTTTACATTCATACTTTTAACCAGTATTTTCTCGCTCTTTCTAGATTTATTTTTTGACATATTTCTTCAAATTCTCAGGTTTTGAACTCAAAGTTTAAAATCCTCACCCCCTCGCGGGCCTGCAGCAGCTGTTTCTCAGCACTCTGTTTCTTCAGGCTGTAGTTCTGACACTCGACTTCGTGGGTCAGCTGCAGCCAGAGACCTAGGGGGGGGGGCAGGGAGAGGGGGGGGGCACCCAGCTCCATCTCTGCCTTCCTCAGAGCACAGCGCACCTACACAAAGAGAGAGAGAGAGAGAGAGAGACAGAGACAGGGACAGAGAGAGAGAAAGAGAGAGAGGAGACAGAGATAGAGTGACACAGAGAGAGAGAGAGAGAGAGAGACAAATGTGTCTCCTTTGATGTGTTTCCTCGCATGATAGTTTCAACCTTTAAAGGTCTCCTATTACACAAAATGCCCTTTGTGATGTCTTCTCTGCGTCACTGTGTCCCCGGTGTGTCAGGAGATGTGGGCGGGATTTGCCCCCACGGGCCAATCAGAAACGTTGCTGTCAGAAACAATGAGACGTGTTCTGAGATAATATGGTCTGTGTTTACATTAGCATGCTAACACTCAGAGCTAACCTGGACTGGAGAGAGTGTGTGAAGAAGCAGGAAATCAAAAGGAAGTCACCTCGTGGTAAACCTGAGAGAGAGAGAGAGTTTGAGCTCCATCCTGTTTCAGAGAGGATCCTTGATGTGGTTTGGAACATGATGTGGAGTTTCATCACGGCAGCATTTAGCTGAGTTTCTCCTGATGAGATCTACTCTCTCTCTGAAGCTACTGACCCAGAGTCAGCTCTTTAGGAACAGCTGGGAGAGAGAGGGGGGGGCTACAAGGATCTGTTTGGGGTTTGGAGCAGGACACTTCAGAGACATGTCCTTAGTAACAGCTGGAAGAGAGGGGGGGGGCTACAAGGATCTGTTTGGGGTTTGGAGCAGGACACTTCAGAGACATGTCCTTAGTAACAGCTGGGAGAGAGGGGGGGGGGCTACAAGGATCTGTTTGGGGTTTGGAGCAGGACACTTCAGAGACATGTCCTTAGTAACAGCTGGAAGAGAGGGGGGGGGCTACAAGGATCTGTTTGGGGTTTGGAGCAGGACACTTCAGAGACATGTCCTTAGTAACAGCTGGGAGAGAGGGGGGGGGGCTACAAGGATCTGTTTGGGGTTTGGAGCAGGACACTTCAGAGACATGTCCTTAGTAACAGCTGGAAGAGAGGGGGGGGGGCTACAAGGATCTGTTTGGGGTTTGGAGCAGGACACTTCAGAGACATGTCCTTAGTAACAGCTGGAAGAGAGAGGGGGGGGGCTACAAGGATCTGTTTGGGGTTTGGAGCAGGACACTTCAGAGACATGTCCTTAGTAACAGCTGGAAGAGAGAGGGGGGGGGCTACAAGGATCCTATTGGGGTTTGGAGCAGGACACTTCAGAGACATGTCCTTAGTAACAGCTGGAAGAGAGGGGGGGGCTACAAGGATCTGTTTGGGGTTTGGAGCAGGACACTTCAGAGACATGTCCTTAGTACCAGCTGGAAGAGAGGGGGGGGGGGCTACAAGGATCTGTTTGGGGTTTAGGGCAGGACACTTCAGAGACATGTCCTTAGTAACAGCTGGAAGAGAGGGGGGGGGCTACATGGATCCTATTGGGGTTTGGAGTAGGACACTTCAGAGACATGTCCTTAGTAACAGCTGGAAGAGGGGGGGGCTACAAGGACCTGTTTGGGGTTTGGAGCAGGACACTTCAGAGACATGTCCTTAGTAACAGCTGGAAGAGAGAGGGGGGCTACAAGGATCTGTTTGGGGTTTGGAGTAGGACACTTCAGAGACATGTCCTTAGTAACAGCTGGAAGAGAGGGGGGGCTACAAGGATCTGTTTGGGGTTTGGAGCAGGACACTTCAGAGACATGTCCTTAGTAACAGCTGGGAGAGAGGGGGGGGGGCTACAAGGATCTGTTTGGGGTTTGGAGCAGGACACTTCAGAGACATGTCCTTAGTAACAGCTGGGAGAGAGGGGGGGGGCTACAAGGATCTGTTTGGGGTTTGGAGCAGGACACTTCAGAGACATGTCCTTAGTAACAGCTGGGAGAGAGGGGGGGGGGCTACAAGGATCTGTTTGGGGTTTGGAGCAGGACACTTCAGAGACATGTCCTTAGTAACAGCTGGGAGAGAGGGGGGGGGGCTACAAGGATCTGTTTGGGGTTTGGAGCAGGACACTTCAGAGACATGTCCTTAGTAACAGCTGGAAGAGAGGGGGGGGGGCTACAAGGATCTGTTTGGGGTTTGGAGCAGGACACTTCAGAGACATGTCCTTAGTAACAGCTGGGAGAGAGGGGGGGGGCTACAAGGATCTGTTTGGGGTTAGGAGCAGGACACTTCAGAGACATGTCCTTAGTAACAGCTGGAAGAGAGAGGGGGGGGGGGCTACAAGGATCTGTTTGGGGTTAGGAGCAGGACACTTCAGAGACATGTCCTTAGTAACAGCTGGAAGAGAGAGGGGGGGGGGGGGCTACAAGGATCTGTTTGGGGTTTGGAGCAGGACACTTCAGAGACATGTCCTTAGTAACAGCTGGAAGAGATGGGGGGGGGCTACAAGGATCTGTTTGGGGTTAGGAGCAGGACACTTCAGAGACATGTCCTTAGTAACAGCTGGGAGAGAGGGGGGGGGGGCTACAAGGATCTGTTTGGGGTTTGGTGCAGGACACTTCAGAGACATGTCCTTAGTAACAGCTGGAAGAGAGGGGGGGGCTACAAGGATCTGTTTGGGGTTTGGAGCAGGACACTTCAGAGACATGTCCTTAGTAACAGCTGGGAGAGAGGGGGGGGGGGCTACAAGGATCTGTTTGGGGTTAGGAGCAGGACACTTCAGAGACATGTCCTTAGTAACAGCTGGGAGAGAGGGGGGGGGCTACAAGGATCTGTTTGGGGTTAGGAGCAGGACACTTCAGAGACATGTCCTTAGTAACAGCTGGAAGAAAGGGGGGGGGGCTACAAGGATCTGTTTGGGGTTAGGAGCAGGACACTTCAGAGACATGTCCTTAGTAACAGCTGGAAGAAAGGGGGGGGGGCTACAAGGATCTGTTTGGGGTTAGGAGCAGGACACTTCAGAGACATGTCCTTAGTAACAGCTGGAAGAGAGGGGGGGGGGCTACAAGGATCTGTTTGGGGTTTGGAGCAGGACACTTCAGAGACATGTCCTTAGTAACAGCTGGGAGAGAGGGGGGGGGGGCTACAAGGATCTGTTTGGGGTTAGGAGCAGGACACTTCAGAGACATGTCCTTAGTAACAGCTGGAAGAAAGGGGGGGGGGCTACAAGGATCTGTTTGGGGTTAGGAGCAGGACACTTCAGAGTCATGTCCTTAGTAAAATCTCAGATCTGCTCAACTCCAGGCGTAACTCAGGTCTCAGTGAGTCACGCCCCTCAAGTGTGCATTTCAATAGGCAGGAAGACTCTGCTGATTGCGGGAAGTGCAAAAACATTTTAAATAGCGCATTTCAAATCAGAATAACTCAGTGTGCTTCCAGAATCGGCGAGGACACTATCGATACTGACTCAGCAATCACTGTAAGTTATATTCTTGTTTAAATAGACTTCTCTGTTTCATTTATTCTACTCTGTATAATTGTTCTGTAGTTATTGTAGCTAAAACGGCGATTTCTGAGAGATTTTAAAATCTCAGATCTGCTCAACTCCAGGCGTAACTCAGGTCTCAGTGAGTCACGCCCCTCAAGTGTGCATTTCAATAGGCAGGAAGACTCTGCTGTCGCCCATCAGCAGAAAATAGTTAACTAATTACAGTGGCGTGCCCCCAAAGCTGTGAGAACTGAGCAATCAGGTATCCATCTTAAGTTGCATTTTCCTGGAGCGTCAGCTTGACGAAGACTGACAAAGACATTAAGAGTCCTGTGTGAGTAAGACTGACAAAGACATTAAGAGTCCTGTGTGAGTCACGTGGGAGGCAAAGAGGAGGCAAATCCTACTCTGATTGCGCCAAGTATCGCTGGTGTTATTTAGTTTTATTCAATTCTCTTGGGTTCTCTAGCCCCTCATGCTTTAATCATGTGTATTTTCTGCATTCCTGTTCATGTGTCTTCTCGCAATTATCACTGGCCCCGTGTTTCTCCTAGATCTCACCGGCCTGCTCTCGTCTATCCCACATGCTCCACTGAGATCCAGCATCTCGTTTCAGGGGGCCTGTGGAACTGCCAGTCAGCTGTTCCTAAGGCTGACTTCATCTCTGGCTACGCTTCCCTGCAGTCTCTGGATTTCCTTGCTCTCACGGAGACCTGGATCACTCCATCCAACACATCCACCCCAGCAGCTCTCTCCACAGCATATTCCTTCTCCCATACACCCAGACCCTCTGGCAGAGGAGGTGGCACTGGTCTCCTGCTCTCTCCCAAATGGAGCTTTTCCCTCTTCAAGCTACCTAATTTCACTCCTTCCACCTTTGAACTCCATGCCGTCACAGTAACCCATCCTATACAATTAACCATTGTTGTTCTCTACCGTCCACCAGGCGCCTTGGGGGACTTCTTGGAGGAGTTAGATAATCTCCTCTCACACATCCCTGAAACTGGCCCTCCCGCTGTACTTCTCGGCGATTTCAACCTCCAGACAGGGAAGATATCTGAACTAACATCTCTGTTAACCACCTTTGCTTTCTCACTGTCTCCATCCCCACCAACTCATAAAGCTGGCAATGTCCTTGATCTCATATTCTCAAGGAACTGCTCTACTTCTAACCTC
Source organism: Notothenia rossii (assembly GCF_949606895.1). Lineage (NCBI taxonomy): Eukaryota > Metazoa > Chordata > Actinopteri > Perciformes > Nototheniidae > Notothenia > Notothenia rossii. The sequence goes on along the minus strand of NW_027639522.1, from coordinate 3,804 downwards.
TCTGTAAACCCGCTCCACACCTCCGATCACTTCTTCATTTCATTCTCTCTACCCCTTTCCAAACATAACAACCTCATCTCTTCTAACTCTGCTCCTGTCCGCCGTAACCTCTGTTCCCTCTCCCCCTCTACCTTTACCTCATCGGTGCTCTCAGCCCTCCCTTCCTCTGACTCGTTCCAACTCCTGCCTCCAAACGCTGCTGCAAAAACTCTCCTCTCGACTCTCTCATCCTCTCTGGACTTTCTCTGTCCTCTCACATCGCGGCCGGCTCGTCAGTCCCCTCCTGCTCCTGGCTAAATGATGCACTGCGTGCTAATAGAACCATCCTTCGGGCAGCAGAGCGGAAATGGTGGAAATCCAAACACCATGACGACCTCCTAACCTATCAGGCTCTCCTCTCCTCTTTCTCTGCTTCCATCTCTCAGGCAAAAAGCACTTTCTTTCAAGATAATATCCAATCTTCCTATTCCAATCCCAAAAACTATTTTCTATCTTCTCCACCCTCTTGGACCCCCCCAAAGCACCTCCCCCCTCCTCCCTTCTGTCAAGCGACTTTGTTAACCATTTGAAAAAAAGGTTGATGATATTCGCTCTTCTTTTTCTGACTCACCTTTACTCACCGCTGGGTCACCAGACCCTCCCTTCACCCACACACTGACCTCCTTCTCCCCTCTCTCTCCAAGTGAGGTTCTTACCCTCGTTACCTCTGCCCGTCCTACCACCTGTTCTCTGGACCCTATCCCCTCAAACCTCCTTCAGACTATCGCTCCTGATATTCTACCATTTCTCACCCATTTCATCAACAGTTCTCTAACTTCTGGTCACTTTCCAAACAGTCTCAAGGAGGCAAGAGTAAACCCTCTCCTAAAGAAACCCACTCTCAACCCGTCTGATGTTATTAACTACAGACCGTCTCTCTCCTCCCGTTCCTGTCTAAAACACTTGAACGCGCTGTCTTTAAACAACTCTCCTCTTATCTCCATCAGAACAACCTTCTGGATCCGCACCAGTCTGGTTTCAAGGCAGGTCACTCAACAGAAACTGCTCTCCTTGCTGTCTCTGACAAACTGCACACTGCTAAAGCAGCCTCCCTCTCCTCTGTCATCATCCTTCTGGACCTGTCTGCTGCATTCGACACGGTGAACCATCGGATCCTCCTTCGCACTGTCCAAGAACTTGGAGTTTCAGGCACTGCACTTTCCCTCCTCACCTCATACCTCAACGACCGCACCTACAGGGTTACTTGGAGAGGGTCCGAGTCCGACCCTTGTCAATTAACTACAGGGGTCCCTCAGGGCTCGGTTCTTGGTCCCCTCCTCTTCTCCCTGTACACAAACTCGCTCGGGTCTGTCATTAGCCCGCATGGTTTTTCATACCACTGCTACGCTGACGACACCCAACTAATTCTGTCCTTTCCCCGCTCAGAGACCCAGGTCGTCGCACGCATCTCTGCTTGCCTAGCAGACATCTCTCGGTGGATGTCTGCTCATCACCTCAAGCTCAACCTTGACAAGACTGAACTGCTCTTCCTTCCGGGAAAAGATTGTCCCACTCTTGACCTAACAATCAACATCGGCACCTCTGTTGTTTCCCCGACTCAGACTGCAAGGAATCTGGGTGTGGTCCTAGATAACAAACTGTCCTTCACTGCAAACATCGCTGCTACAACCCGCTGCTGCAGATACACGCTTTACAACATCAGGAGGATACGTCCCCAGCTGACCCAGACATCAGCGCAGATTCTGGTCCAGGCTCTCGTCATCTCACGCCTAGACTACTGCAACTCCCTCCTGGCTGGTCTACCTGCATGTGCCATCCGACCTCTGCAGCTCATCCAGAATGCAGCGGCTCGTCTGGTCTTCAACCTTCCCAAATTCTCCCACACCACACCGCTCCTCCGCTCCCTTCACTGGCTTCCAGTAACTGCTAGAATCCACTTCAAGACACTGGTACTTGCGTACCATGCTGCGAATGGATCTGGCCCTTCCTACATCCAGGACATGGTTAAACCGTACACCCCAGCACGTGCACTCCGCTCTGCATCAGCCAAACAGCTCGCTGCACCCGCACTGCGAGGGGGACCCAAGTTCCCGTCAGCAAAAACACGTGGGTTTGCTATCCTGGCTCCAAAATGGTGGAATGAGCTCCCCATTGAAATCAGGACAGCAGATAGCTTACACATCTCCGACGAAAACTGAAAACTCATCTCTTTAGACTCCACTTCGAGCGATAAAATTACTAACAAAGCACTTATATACTAATAAAGGGCTGGCTTTCTAAATGCCAGTTGAGTAGCACTTGAAATGTTTGGCTCTATGAAACCTGATGTACTTATATGATTCTGTTTTCTTCAAGGTTGTATCTTCCTGGTCGAATGCACTTATTGTAAGTCGCTTTGGATAAAAGCGTCAGCTAAATGTAATGTAATGTAATGTAAAGAGAGGGGGGGGGGGCTACAAGGATCTGTTTGGGGTTAGGAGCAGGACACTTCAGAGACATGTCCTTAGTAACAGCTGGAAGAAAGGGGGGGGGGGCTACAAGGATCTGTTTGGGGTTAGGAGCAGGACACTTCAGAGTCATGTCCTTAGTAACAGCTGGAAGAAAGGGGGGGGGGGCTACAAGGATCTGTTTGGGGTTAGGAGCAGGACACTTCAGAGTCATGTCCTTAGTAACAGCTGGAAGAAAGGGGGGGGGGCTACAAGGATCTGTTTGGGGTTTGGAGCAGGACACTTCAGAGTCATGTCCTTATATCTGAGACCTGTGAGATATGGCTAAACAGGAGGAGACCTCTAAAGTGTGTATTATAGGTAGTACCTGGTCCAGCTGGTGCTCGGCCCTCCCGCCCCCCTCATGTCCCCCCCCCCCCTCAGGTCTCGGAGGCGCTGAGCTTCCTGTCGGGCCGACAGAACCTCGCCCTGCAGGCGCTGCTGGACCTGCAGCTTCTCCTGGTGCACGCTGCGCTGCTGCTGCTGCGCCTCCTGCAGCCTGCACACACACACACACACATTACTGTGATTAGTGTCTCTGCAGCCTACAATAATATCTAGTCTAATGGATTAACCCATTAACGACACACAGTACTCAGATATCTTTTAACATACTATGATATGACTTCTTCTGACACGCTGAACACACACACACACACGTGTGTGTGTGTGTGTGTGTGTGTGTGTGTGTGTGTGTGTGTGTGTGTGTGTGTGTGTGTGTGTGTGTGTGTGTGTGTGTGTGCAGACAGCCTCTGCAGAAGCTTTCTGTCTCCAGTCCTTATATGGTCAAAGAATAGTTGGCAGCTTAGTACACACACACACACTTCTGTTCAGGAGGTGAAGAAGAAGAAGTAACCCCTCCAGGCAGAAAGGACGTCAGGAAACTGTGTGTGTGTACCTGTCCTGCAGCTGTGTGTGTGTGTGTGTGTGTGTGTGTGTACCTGTCCTGCAGCTGTGTGTGTGTGTGTGTGTGTGTACCTGTCCTGCAGCTTTGTGTGTGTGTGTGTGTGTGTGTGTGTGTGTGTGTGTGTGTGTGTGTGTGTGAACCTGTCCTGCAGCTGTGTGTGTGTGTGTGTGTGTGTGTGTGTGTGTACCTGTCCTTCAGCTGTGTGTGTGTGTGTGTGTACCTGTCCTGCAGCTGTGTGTGTGTGTGTGTGTACCTGTCCTGCAGCTTTGTGTGTGTGTGTGTGTGTGTGAACCTGTCCTGCAGCTGTGTGTGTGTGTGTACCTGTCCTGCAGCTGTGTGTGTGTGTGTGTGTGTGTGTGTGTGTACCTGTCCTGCAGCTGTGTGTGTGTGTGTGTGTGTGTGTGTGTGTGT
>NW_027639523.1:57500-86160 GCF_949606895.1 Notothenia rossii | reverse complement strand
GATGGTTATTTTAAAGCACCTTGGCTTTGTTCTGAATGCACTTTGTTCTAGTTATCCTACAGAGAAAAGGAAATGCACTTGATTGGAATGAATGTACTGTATGCATTCAAAAGTGCTGAATAAATGTTTTATGGACCCATAATAGTGATTATTATTTAAGTTTTGCCATAATCAGGTAGCTGAACAACATTGGTAAAAAATGTATACATTATATATATATATTTCTATTAATCATTTTCGGCCTTTCGGTTTTCGACCCACTGTTTCCTATTTTCGGTATCGGCCAAGAATTTCCCATTCGGTGCACCCCTACGAGAAACCCCCCTGAAGGCCCTTTGATCTGATTGGATGATATGTATAAATTCCCTCTTTAATGAAATGATCTGTATTCTGGGATCTTTTTCCGTCTCCTTACTTTTGTAAGAGCACTCACTCATCCTCCTCCAGCCCATCGGCACCCCCTCAGTGGGAGCAGCGTCCCCGTGCAGCGTCCCATCATGCACTGCTGCTTCCTGCGCCACCGTGTCCTCCATCTCCGTCTTGATGAGGAACTCCAGGATGTCCGTGTTCTCCTGGCTCTGGTTGTGGCTCTGGTTGTGGCTTTGGCTCTGGCTCTGGGTCTGGGTCTGGTTGTGGCTCTGGCTCTGGTTCTGGTTGTGGCTCTGGGTCTGGTTCTGGGTCTGGCTCTGGGTCCCGTCCTGGCTGTGGGTCCCGTCCAGGCTCAGCACCAGGCTGCTGTTGAAGAGGCGTCCGTGCATCGCCTCGTCCATGATGTGGAACCAGGGCCACGACTCCACCGCCCCCCCCAGGCTGTCCTGACCCTGGTACGGCTGCTTCAGGTCCTGACAACACACACGTTTATTTATACAACAGCTTTCAACACAAGGCAATTCAAAGGTCTCCTATTATACTATTTTTAAGCATATATTATAGGTCTCAGACATATAAAAATATATTAAAAACATGAAATCTGAGAAAATGTTTAAATATCTGTGAGTTAACTATGTTCCCCGTGAATATCAAGCAGTATTTGTACATGTTGAGCAGTGTCTGAGTGATCCCTCTCTGCACCTCCTCACCTTGTATTTAGTCCGCAGGTTGTCCCACTTCTTGGCGATCTGGTCGGGCGTCAGCTTCCCCTCCAGACCGAGACCCTTCAGGATGGTGCTGAGGAACAGACAGAGCGTCACCAGAGGACACCTCAGCACAGGAGATCATCACTTACACTTAGGGGTGTAACGGTACACGTACCGAAATATAACGTTAAACGTAAAAAATTGAAAACGTCAACAACTTCTTGGAAGTGATCTCAGGTGCTGCGTTGCAGCATTCAGAGTAATTTGCTCACATTGGGTTCAACGCGTCATAGAGCGAGCAAGTCATTTCATTGGACGAGAGGCATACTATGAGAGCTGGTCACAGGGATGTGTTCAAATGTAGTCAGTAATTTGGGGAACTGTCGAAATGGCGAATGCAGATAAAGTTGAGCTCTAAAATCCTCCAGCATCATTGGAGTCTCCGGTTTGGGAACATTTTGGTTTCGCAGTTACGTACAAGGATGAGGGACAAAGACAGGTGGACCAAACCAAAGCTGTTTGTCGGCATTGTTCAACTAACACTGGTTACGCGGCAATACATCAAACGTGCACACTCATTTGAAAAGGCATCACCCTAACGTGAATATCACCGGTACCAAAAGAAAAAAGACTGAAGTGCAAACCCAACTCCCGCTAGCATTGAAGCCTCCACCACTCGCAACAAGTTCAGACCGAGCCAAAGCTATTACAAACGCCAAATCTCCTTATGTTGCCATGTTAGCAAAGCGCTACCTGGCTGTATCTGCTACCTCTGTCCCTAGAGAGGCTGTTCTCCACAGCAGGAGACATTGTTAGTGCCAGCAGATCTGCTCTTTCAGCAAGCAATGTGGACAAGTTCATCTTTCTTTAAACAAACAATACAATGAGAAGCAAGTCCTAATGTCAAGCTGGCTGCTTAGGTACGAGTACAGTACAGTTCAAATACAGATGATTCCAGTTCATCAAAATGCTGCACCTTAATGTTTATTTTATTATATTTTGTATTTATTTGAGTGAATATTCACAGTTTAATAATAATAAAAAAAAACTAAAAATATTTTATGTTTTGTGATAATTTTTTCTGCTGTACCGAAAACGTACCGAACCGTGACCTAAAAACCGAGGTACGTACCGAACCCAAATGTTTGTGAACCGTTACACCCCTACTTACACTGCATTTAAAAACACTCTGCAGTGGTTGTCCATCCCTCGTAGGCAGAGGCAGACGAAGGGCCTCAGATTTGTATTTTAAACATTACCTAGATCCAGCAGCAGACACGTTCACAGTCTAAAGCACATTCTCAAAATAATAAAGTGCCTGTTATTTTGTATTCATTGATTGCTGTGTTTTTATTTACAGGGTTCCTGCCGGTTTCACCAACTCAAAGTTAAGACTTTTTAAGACCACTTTGAATAGAATTTAAGACCTATTTCACGGCAAGAAAGTATAAAGGAGAATTGCTATGAAAGATGAAATAATTGCTTTCAAAGTCAATATATTACTTTGCAGCCGTTTGCAGACGTGATCGCAACGCAGAAGGAACCTTCAAATCCCATCGTTTTTAAGACCTTGTGAATAGGGGTGGGCGATATGACGATATTAGGTCTCCATGCTTTTTCAGAGATATCGTATCTATCGTGATAAAAAAATAGAAAAACATCTTTGGGGGAAAAAAAGAAATGTTGAAAAAAAAACTATAAAAAAACTAAACTGATGAGAAAGACATGCTCTGAAGCTCGAGTCAGGATTCAGACAGTATTTCAATTTATTTATTGTCTTGTTTGATTCTGTTGGCTTATATTTTATTTGATCAATAAGGTATTTATATAGTTTTTCCCTTCAGTTATGCTAAAGTCTTTTATTGCACTTCAAGTCTAAAGTTTACATTTTAATTGTTTGGCTCTGACTTTTCCTCATTGATGTTTTACTTAGTTATGTTTACCCTCCTTTTCATGTTTATTGATGTTCACTGCTCGTGCTACCTCAGAAAGTTCATTTTATACTGAGAAACTTTGCCTTGAAGCCATATCAACATGTTGAATTGTTCATTCAGGGATTCATTTCAGAATTAAAACCAGCTTGAAATGCTATTTTGGTCTGTTTCTCCTTTTTGTTTTAGTTTCTGTTACCTTGCAGGTGGTTGTTCTGTTAAGTAACTTGATAAATAACCATAATAACAGACATGAAAAAATATTGTGATAAATATCGTCTATCGTGATACTGCTTGAAAAATATCGTGATAATATATTTTTCAATATCGCCCACCCCTACTTTTTATTTATCATATTTAAGACTTTTTAAGACCCCGCGGGGACCCTGTATTTGGGTCTTAATGTGTGAACTTGTCTAAATGTGTATATACATATTTGCACACATTTTGATATACATTTGTTTTTATATTCAGGATTTTGTGAACCGGTATTTTGACACACACACACACACACACACACACACACACACACACACACACACACACACACACACACACACACACACACACACACACACACACACACACACACACACACACACACACACACACACACACACACACACACACACACACACACACACACACACACACACACACACACACACACACACACACACACACACACACACACACACACACACACACACACACACACACACACACACACACACACGTCTCTAATAGTTAGATGCTGGTTGTTACCTCCACGCTAACTTGGCAGAGTTCCTCTTCCCGGTGAACAGCGCCTCGTTGGACGCCCTGAGCTCTATCAGCCTCTTCACGTCCTCCTCGGTCACTGCAGGTCAGAGGTCAAAGGTCAGGGTCAGTACATCTACAGTGCATCAATAAAGTAAATATTAACTTATCTTACGACCCCCGCCCATTCAGTTCCTACAACAATACTCACTTTTATAGGAGTTTTCTGGGAACTGCGGGTTCAGGGCCATTGTGATCATGGAAGAAGATGAAGATGAAAAAGCTCCTTATTCCTGCTGCAGTGAGGGAGGAAGGGGGGAAGGAAAGGAAACGAGGAGGGGTGGAAGTGTGCTCATCACGGCTGTAAAAAGAGAACTGGACCCAGCCTCGTTCAGTCCTGTGAAGCTGCTCAGTGCTGCATGAAGCCAGAAATGGAGCGACTGTAGATCCAGAAAGGACCCGGATGTGGGCCCACTGAGCATGCGCGGTTGAGTTTTCCCTTAGGCCCCGCCTCCGGTCTCCAGCTCTCTGTCAGTCAGATGAATGGAGAAATAAATAAGGATTCTGCTTTTAGAGGATTTCTTTGAGGCCCAGTGACGTCACGGACTGGTGTAGTACCACCGGTTGGCCACTAGGTCATTCCAAATATGGGATTCAACCTACAGCGCACTTCCTGGTGCTTCTGATATTCGCCTGTAGTACAGTTTGATTTAACATGGGACTATTTAAGGTAATTTTGCTGAAGCTAAGTGTAGGAATACTCTGTTACTATGAAGTCCTGCATTCAAAATGTTTCTCAAGTGGAAGTATTAAAGTATTATCATCAAAATATAGTTAAAGACAGTAAAAGTAGTCATTGTGCAGATTGGTCCATTTTAGAATAATATATATGATATGTTTTATAATGATTGATCATGAAAGTGTTCTCAAAGCTGGTAAAGGTGCAGCTAGTTTGAATGACTTTGTATACTGCAGGGTAGCTGGTGGATTTACTCCAGGTGGAACTAAAGTCTGATTCAACACTTGATTAGATTTCACATCATTCATCCACATCTGTGAAGTAACTAAAGGTGTTAAATACATGTAGTGGAGTACAAGTACACCATGTACCTTTGAACTGTAGTGGAGTAGAAGTACCTGTAAATGGTACTTCAGTACTTAGTTACTTCCTGAGAGAAACAACAACAGCTCTCGGATCTGAAACGCAGGCCTGGTGCCGGCTAACACTCTATTAACGGCTCCGTTTCCCTCCGTCCATCATGTGAGTCCCGGTAGATTTACCGGAACATTTCCCCGGTGAGCTGTCTCCTCCCGTTAACCGTTAACAGCTCGTTAGCTTCAGCGGCTAACGGCTAACACAACACAACAAACACAGCCCAGTTTCCCGCCACACGAACACACCGCTTTCCGTTCTTTTGGGCTAATTTAGACAACCGTTGTCTGACGTCACGAGGTGCCATCATCCCCGGAGAGCATTCAGCGAATAAATCCGTTACCGTTACCGGAGCTTTGCCTTGCCTGCGTCCCGGTTACCGTGAGAGGAGAGCAGGGAGATGATGATGATGGGTCTTGTCTTTTCCCAACGATCCGGATCTAAGAGCCAACTCTTTGTCGTGAACGAAAAGAGCCGGATCTTTAGGCGGGACTTCATTGTGATTGGCACACCATGCGGCCAATCACAGACCAGGGCAGACACAGATTCAAGTCTTCAACGTGTATATTTTCGACTTTTTTTTAAAGCTATTTTATTTCAATTTGGGATGTTTACATGTTGGATTGTTTATTTCTAGTCTTTTAATAAAATCCCTTAAAATTCATAAAATTGTAACTTGAAATGAAATAACATAATATAAAGAGAATATACAAGAGCCGAGTCAAAAGAACCGGATCTTTGAAAAGAGCCGGATTTCGCATCACTAGCGAGCTTCCGTCCGTCACGTGATCTGCGGAGGACGGGGGTCTGATTCCTCTCCGAGTTGTATTTATTTAACTTCAATGAACCATTATTTCCATTAGAAAAATGCACTTAAACATCAGAGTTCATTCATTTATTAGAAACTTCCATTCAAGTCTCTATCACCACGTGCTCAGCAGCTACGGTCCTCCAACAGAGCAACATGAATATATATAGGACATATATAACAAATAAAAGAGATACAATAGTGCAAGATAATGTTTGGAGATGTGCAAGAAAATACAATTAAAATAGAAATAGAGCAAGAAGAGTTTATATACAAGTACATGGAATAGCCTATGATATAAATAATTAGCATAATGCAAACAGATGAATGTTTATGGATGTTCTTTACAGAGTTCAGGTGTTTAACAGTCTGATGGCCTGTGTTTTTGTGTGTGTGTGTGTGTGTGTGTGTGTGTGTGTGTGTGTGTGTGTGTGTGTGTGTGTGTGTGTGTGTGTGTGTGTGTGTGTGTGTGTGTGAGAAACAGTGTGTGCGTGAGTATGAGTGTGAGAGAAAGACAGTGTGAGAGAGGCAGTGTGAGTGAGTGAGAGTGTGACAGTGAGTGTGTGTGAGAGAGACAGTGTGAGTGTGAGAAAGACAGTGTGAGAGAGACAGTGTGACAGTGTGTGTGTGAGACAAAGACAGTGTGAGAGAGAAAGTGTGAGTGAGTGTGTGTCTTTAGTCCTGATGTATCTGAGCGCTTTATGAACAGAAAACAGAAACAGTGGTGCCTCAGGAAGTAAGGGGTTTAGAAATGTGTACAATTGTTGGGCTTTCCTACTTTTGCAATTACGTTTGTGTATATTCATGTCATTCATAAAAGCAATCATTACAGAGGAAATGTTGGGTCGCAAACAACTTGAAGGTGCATGTACGCCCCCTGCTGTACAAGAGTCATCATGTCACCACATCTCCACTGATGCGAGTACACTGTACCACCATGATTATATCATGTTTAAAATTAAACAGTGTATTTCTGGTAGCTCTTACCTCCTCTCCCCATGTTCTCAGAATCCTCTCTGAACGATGAGCTTTTTAATCAAAAAGTCCGATTTTTATATTCGTTTCAGAAAAAAAGTCAGAATTTTTTGATTTTCAGAGAAATGTCAGAACTTATGAAAAATGACTGTTTCTATCTTTTATCAATCAATCAATCAATCAATGTTTATTTATATAGCCCAATATCATAAATTTTACATTTGTCTCAGTGGACTTCACAGATTGCACAGAATATCAGTATGACAACACGACACCCTCTGTCCTTAGACCCTCTGTCCTTAGACCATCACATCGTACAAGGAAACACTTCCGGAGAAACCCCACAGTTTGAAGGGGAACATGGGAGAAACCTCAGGGAGAGCAACAGAGGAGGGATTATAATGTATGATGTCCTTTATTGTTTTATGTTTCATGTGGAACCTATGCTGCAGGTCTCCCTTGAAAAAGAGATCTATGATCTCAATGGGACCAATCTGATTAAATAAAGGTTTGAAATGAAATCCCTCTCCCAGGACGGACAGACGTGCAATAGATGCCGTGTGTAAATAGATAGATAGATAATACATTTTACAACATAGGAAGAACAAATGTTAGGAAATGCATGTGTCTGTAATAAGAAGATGAATCCACGAGGATGTCAGCTATCCTGTGGGAGCCATCAGGGAAGTAGTATGGTGAGAGTCAGGCAGGACCGCAGAGACAGGTTCAGCCAAGACTCGAAGTCCAGGACTCAGATCAGGACTCAGAATCCCAGCGTAGATAGAGACCAAAAAGAAATGTGGGGAAGCTGGGTTAATGGGAACATGAGAGTACACAGGTACAGACAGAGAGAAGGAAGAAGTACGATGTCCCCTGACAAACTAAGCCTATATCAGCAAAACTAGGGGCTGAATCTAATCAGCCCTAACTATAAGCTTTATCAAAAAGGAAGGTCTTAAGCGCGCTCTTAAAAACGGATAGGGTGTCTGCCGCCCGAACACAAAGAGATGATTTATTTCCTATATATATTCATGTTGCTCTTTTGGAGGACTCTAGTTTGTCATCTCCATATCTACTCTGTAGCTGCTGAGCACATGATGATGAAGTCTTGAATCTGTACTGGCATCTTTAGACTGGCTTCAGATAAAAGTTTAGAGTCTAATTTATATAGTTATTGTTTGCATACAAAGCCCTAATGGTTTGATCTGCTCGCAGTTTGCCTGTTTTTTTAATCCAGCTTGAAGACCCACTTGCGTTTGTAGACCACCTAAAAGACATGACAGTGTGTGCTTTTAATCAGGGTTTCATATTGTGTTTACGTCCCGTGTGAGTTTTCAGTCTGTGGCTTAAAGGTTTTATTGTCCTGTGTTTTTAAATTAGTTTTTTTCACATCTTTTTAGGGACACAACGACATGCTGACTGCAGTGGGATTTTAACCTGGACTCCCTTAAACCCAACACCAACGCACTAGTCCACTGCGCCACAGCCTCCCATGTATCTGTAAATTTCTTAACATCTGATCCGAGGGGAATTTCTTCTTGTTTATTTTTAACTTGTGATATGTGTCATTATGTTAATGTGCTGTATGAAAAGTGCTATTTAAATAAAGCTTTATTATTATAATATATATTTATTGACGTACAGCACTTTGGTCCACTCGGTTGTTCTTAAATGTGCTATAGAAATAAACTTCAGATTTTATTTTACACGCCCAACACAGAAAATAAATCCATGGAGCTTCAGGTGTTCTTCATGTTACCTCGTATGTCTTTACTTTGCATAATTTCCCCGTATCTAATCCAGAGACGGTAATCGCATGCATCTGATTGTAACGATTTGTTATTTACAGACTGTTGCAGTAACAGATGACCAGATAATAACAGACACAGAGACACAATGAAAACTCAGGAGACATTTCTTTTATATTTAGAAAATAATTTAATAACATTTAAATCCAACATATAAAAAACAACAGTGGAAGGACTCCTCTCCTCTCCGCTGGGATACTCTTTAATCATGTCATGAGAGAACTTTGAGAAAAAAGAAAAAAACAATCCAGCAGAGCCGCGAGTCCTGCAGCCGGTCAGTCTCTCTCAAAATATTCATATTGATCTTTATCAAAATAAAAGTCTTGTGTTTCCTCAGGAGACAAAGAAAAGACAACGTGCAGATGCAGCATTGCTACAGGAGGGGGGAGGGGGGGGGGGGGGGGGGCTCAGGTCAAATAAAAAGGGTGGGAATGAGGTCCAAATGAAAAGTGACAGAAACAGAAACATGAATTCATCACCGGGTCACTCAGCAGGTCTATACTTACGTCCATGATGAGACACATGTGGACTCTCTGTGGGGGGTGGGGGAGGGGCTCCGTCTTACCTCGGTCTGCTCTCACTCATCTACAGCTTATTAATCTTTAATGTCACTGATCTTCGGTCACTAAAGTGAGACGCTCACTGAGACCGAGACTCACTCCCACCTGCTGAACACTGGAGAGCAGCCGCCGCAGCCGGGGGGGTCCGTCTCCGTCAGCTACTGCAGCCAGAAGGCGCTGTGGGGTGGGTGGGGGGAGAGAGGAGGTGAGGAGGAGGAGGGGGTAGCAGGTGTACATGCGTGTAAGAAGGTGAGGTGTAAACAGATCCTGCTGTCACTTCCTGTCTCCTATCAAGAGAAATGTCACTGTAAGAGCACACCCCAAGAGACCCTCAAATCCAAGGAGACCATCGCCTATCAGGAGGCGATTGCATCCTCTAAGACCATTGCATCCCTAAAGACCATCTCATCTCTAAAGACCATCGCATCCTCAAAGACCATCGCATCCCTAAAGACCATCGCATCCTCTAAGACCATCGCATCCCTAAAGACCATCGCATCCCTAAAGACCATCGCATCCTCTAAGACCATCGCATCCTCTAAGACCATCGCATCCCTAAAGACCATCGCATCCCCAAAGACCATCTCATCCCCAAAGACCATCGCATCGCCATAGACCATCTCATCTCTAAAGACCATCGCATCCCCAAAGACCATCGCATCTCCAAAGACCATCTCATCTCTAAAGACCATCGCATTCCCATAGACCATCGCATCTCTAAAGACCATCGCATTCCCATAGACCATCGCATCTCTAAAGACCATCGCATCTCTAAAGACCATCTCATCCCTAAAGAGCATTGCATCTCTAAAGACCATCGCATCTCCAAAGACCATCGCATCTCCAAAGACCATCGCATCCCTAAAGACCATCGCATCCCCAAAGACCATCGCATCCCCAAAGACCATCGCATCTCTAAAGACCATCGCATCCCTAAAGACCATCGCATCCCTAAAGACCATCGCATCTCTAAAGACCATCGCATCCCCAAAGACCATCGCATCTCTAAAGACCATCGCATCCCTAAAGACCATCGCATCTCTAAAGACCATCGCATCTCTAAAGACCATAGCATCCCCAAAGACCATCGCATCTCGCATCCCTAAAGACCATCGCATCCCTAAAGACCATCGCATCCTCAAAGACCATCGCATCTCCAAAGACCATCGCATCCCCAAAGACCATCGCACCTCTAAAGACCAGACCATCGCATCTCCAAAGACCATCGCATCTCCAAAGACCATCGCATCTCTAAAGACCATCGCATTCTCAAAGACCATTGCATCCCCAAAGACCATCGTATCTCTAAAGACCATCGCATCTCTAAAGACCATCGCATCCCCAAAGACCATCGCATCTCCAAAGACCATCGCATCTCTAAAGACCATCGCATCTCCAAAGACCATCGCATCCCCAAAGATCATCGCATCTCCAAAGACCATCGCATCCCCAAAGACCATTGCATCTCTAAAGATCATCGCATCTCCAAAGACCATCGCATCCCTAAAGACCATCGCATCCCCAAAGACCATCGCATCCCCAAAGACCATCGCATCTCCAAAGACCATCGCATCCCCAAAGACCATCGCATCCCTAAAGACCATCGCATCCCCAAAGACCATCGCATCTCCACAGACCATCGCATCTCCAAAGACCATCGCATCCCCAAAGACCATTGCATCTCTAAAGACCATCGCATCTCCAAAGACCATCGCATCTCCAAAGACCATCGCATCCCTAAAGACCATCGCATCCCCAAAGACCATCGCATCTCCACAGACCATCGCATCTCCAAAGACCATCGCATCCCCAAAGACCATTGCATCTCTAAAGACCATCGCATCTCCAAAGACCATCGCATCCCTAAAGACCATCGCATCCCCAAAGACCATCGCATCTCTAAAGACCATCGCATCCCCAAAGACCATCTCATCTCTAACGACCATTGCATCTCTAAAGACCATCGCATCTCTAAAGACCATCGCGTCTATCTCTAAAGACCATCGCATCCCCAAAGACCATCGCATCCCTAAAGACCATCGCATCCCTAAAGACCATCGTATCTCTAAAGACCATCGTATCCCCAAAGACCATCGCATTTCTAAAGACCATCGCATCCCCAAAGACCATCGCATTTCCAAAGACCATCGCATCTCTAAAGACCATCGCATCTCTAAAGACCATCGCATCTCCAAAGACCATCGCATCCCCAAAGACCATCGCATCTCCAAAGACCATCGCATCTCTAAAGACCATCGCATCTCCAAAGACCATCTCATCTCTAAAGACCATCGTATCTCTAAAGACCATCGCATCTCTAAAGACCATCGCATCCCTAAAGACCATCGCATCTCTAAAGACCATCGCATCTCTAAAGACCATCGCGTCTATCTCTAAAGACCATCGCATCCCCAAACACCATCGCATCCCTAAAGACCATCGTATCTCTAAAGACCATCGCATCTCTAAAGACCATTGTATCCCCAAAGACCATCGCATTTCTAAAGACCATCGCATCCCCAAAGACCATCGCATTTCTAAAGACCATCGCATCTCTAAAGACCATCGCATCCCTAAAGACCATCGCATCTCTAAAGACCATCGCATCTCTAAAGACCATCGCATCTCTAAAGACCATCGCGTCTATCTCTAAAGACCATCGCATCCCCAAAGACCATCGCATCCCCAAAGACCATCGCATCCCTAAAGACCATCGTATCTCTAAAGACCATCGCATCTCTAAAGACCATTGTATCCCCAAAGACCATCGCATTTCTAAAGACCATCGCATCCCCAAAGACCATCGCATTTCTAAAGACCATCGCATCTCTAAAGACCATCGCATCTCTAAAGACCATCGCATCCCTAAAGACCATCGCATCTCTAAAGACCATCGCATCCCTAAAGACCATCGCATCTCTAAAGACCATCGCATCTCTAAAGACCATCGCATCCCCAAAGACCATCGTATTTCTAAAGACCATCGCATCTCTAAAGACCATAGCATCTCTAAAGACCATCGCATCCCTAAAGACCATCGCATTTCTAAAGACCATCGCATCTCTAAAGACCATAGCATCTCTAAAGACCATCGCATCTCTAAAGACCATCGCATCTCCAAAGACCATCGCATCTCCAAAGACCATCGCATCCCCAAAGACCATCGCATCCCCAAAGACCATCGTATCTCTAAAGACCATCGCATCCCTAAAGACCATCGCATCTCTAAAGACCATCGCATCTCCAAAGACCATCGCATCCCCAAAGACCATTGCATCCCCAAAGACCATCGCATCTCTAAAGACCATCGCGTCTATCTCTAAAGACCATCGCATCCCCAAAGACCATCGTATCTCTAAAGACCATCGCATCTCTAAAGACCATCGCATCCCTAAAGACCATCGCATCTCTAAAGACCATCGCATCTCTAAAGACCATCGCATCCCCACAGACCATCGCATCTCTAAAGACCATCGCATCCCCAAAGACCATCGCATCTCTAAAGACCATCGCATCTTTAAAGACCATCGCATTCCCATAGACCAGCGCTTACCTATAAACCTTTGAGACAATTAACGTTTGGTTTAAAACATTTTCAACATGCGACTCGAATGAGACACAGGAAGTGAGTCAGTGTGTGTGTGTGTGTGTGTGTTTACATCTTTCCACAGCTCAGCACACAGAGGAAGGTTGGTCAGAGCTTGATGATACAGACGTCGCACCTGGAAGAGAAATAAAGTGACATAAAGAGGAAGGAGGAGAAACAGCAAAAACAAAAAACAAAGTGAGAGGTTAATAAACCAACAAACAACAACAAACTGTCAACCAAGAAGCCTGTGGGGAGGAAACCAGAGTCAGGCGCTCTGCAGAGGGTCCTCCGTCCCTCCAGGACCTGTAGGACCCTGAGGCAGTTCATTTAAATTAAACCATTAATGGACCTGACCATTGTGATTGGTCTCCTTGTACATGGAAAGACAGTCCTAGTGGGTTGCTCTCACCAAATCCCATCAGTCTTCCATCACCCTCTGAACTTAGCACATTGTACACAAAGCTACTTCTTAATATCTGCACAGCTCTCCACTTCTCATACTAATACTGCACATATTTTATTATCCAAGTATTGTGTCATATTATACTGTTCTTAGTTTTTGGGTATATAGTTATATATTTGAATAAAAGGTCCTTCAGAGCGTCTCTCCGTCCCTGACTCACCTCAGAAGTTAGCTTCAGCTCCTTCTCCACAGCTATCGCTCTGAGAGAAACACAGATACAGTCAGGAAACACACCTCAGAGGGTTATTGATCTCACACAAAAACACACATTCATATATTTTTAGGAGCTGCTTCATGAATACTTTAAGATTACACAGTGAAAAAAACAAACATGGTTGATTCCTGCCCATGAATAGAGGATTAACAGCCATGTACACCCCAGCAGTGGAGCTAAGGATTATAAAAGGACATTTCCACTTGTTTCCCCTGCAGTGTGAAGGTCTTCATTGGTTGGGTTCAGAACATCCTGGCTCCTTGATTTAAGCTTTGGTTTCTCATGGTCCGTGCTGGGTGTCACTCACATGTTCCAGTAGGCGAGGCACTTGGGAGAATGGCTGCTCAGCATCCGGACCTGGAACTTCAGGTGCTCCATGTTTCCATCCTGCCACTCCTGATGCAGCAACCTGAGCATCAACACAGCAACTCAGGAAGCAACAAACACCACAGAGCTGGATCCCACGGGGTCAGACCACCTCAGGTAACTAACGCCAGCTCAGAAACAACCTCAGAGAAATACGCGCACACACATCGGAGAGGGCTTCCTCTGTAAGGCTCACTGCTGGTCTACAGATGTGGAAACTAGGGACACGGATGCAGACTCATGCCCACATCCAGTTGTGCGATGGGTTTTTAACATGTTACGTATCTTCCTCTATGAATCCCGATGAGCCTTTAAACATCCTACATTAGGGTTGTCCACATCCAACCAGAGGGTCCAATCCGTCCCGCGGCATGACTAAACGTTATAGATGTACAAGGCAGGGGGATAACCTTCCTTAATAGTTCCCTCTTTAGGTCGTATGCTGTTGTGTCAGGATTACCACACAGATGTGGAAATGAGTGTAAGATCATTTCTTGAAGTAGTTTTGATCATACTATATTGTTCAGATCCAGACACTAGTATCTGAATGTGTTTGTAGAGACTGATCTGTTGCGATGCACATGTGTAAAGATAATCTGAGGCAGAAAATGTTGTCACTTATTTTTCTTCAGAAATGTGAACATGTTAAGAATGTACATTTTTATTATGCTATGATTTTACTGGTCCGCCCCACCTGAGATTACATTTGGCTGAACGTGGCCCCTGAACGAATATGAGTTTGACTCCCCTGTCCTAGACCTGGTACTACAGAGTGTGTGTGTGTGTGTGTACCTCAGACCCAGTTCAGTGTTGTTGGGCATGGCGTATCTTAGTCTCTCCAGAACAAGAGCATGCTGGGATTTCGGCAGACAGCGCAGGTAGAGCGTTACCACCTGAGAACCAATCAGCACAGAGCATTTCCATCAGGTAAAACCGTGTGGTCACGTTCAATATCCTTTCAGGATCTTTATGTTTCTAGAAACTAGTTTAGGTTGAACACGGTCCTCACAAAACAGGTGAGGTAGAACAGGTGAGATGTAGAACAGGTGATGTAGTGCAGGTGAGGTGTAGGACAGGTGAGATAGAACAGGTGAGACCTTGTTGTGGAAGGTGTAGCAGCTCCAGAACTCAGCGGGGTTGAAGGGGACACACAGGCGGGACGGGACGGTGCTGAGGCAGCGATGGATCAGATTTGAGAACCGTTTGGACCGATTGAGGGACACAGAGCTGAACTCCAGGTACCTGAAACAGGTGAGAGACAGAGAGACAGGTGAGCGACAGGTGAGACAGCTTCTCAGGTTTAACTGTGGTGTACAGGTGACCCCCTGTGTGCAGGTGACCCCCCCCCGGTGTGCAGGTGACCCCCCCAGGCGTGCAGGTGAACCCCCCCAGGTGTGCAGGTGAACCCCCCAGGTGTGCAGGTGAACCCCCCGGTGTGCAGGTGACAACCCCAGGCGTACAGGTGAACCCTCCCAGGCGTACAGGTGAACCCCCCCAGGTGTGCAGGTGAACACCAGGCGTACAGGTGAACCCCCCCCAGGTGTCCAGGTGAACACCAGGTGTGCAGGTGAACCCCCCAGGTGTGCAGGTGAACCCCCCGGTGTGCAGGTGACAACCCCCAGGCGTACAGGTGAACCCTCCCAGGCGTACAGGTGAACCCCCCCCAGGTGTGCAGGTGAACACCAGGCGTACAGGTGAACCCCCCCAGGTGTCCAGGTGAACACCAGGTGTGCAGGTGAACCCCCCAGGTTTACAGGTGACCCCCCCAGGTGTACAGGTGACCCCCCCGGTGTGCGGGTGACCCCCCAGGTGTACAGGTGAACCCCCCCAGGTGTCCAGGTGAACACCAGGTGTGCAGGTGAACCCCCCAGGTGTACAGGTGACCCCCCCCGGTGTGCGGGTGACCCCCCCCAGGTGGACCCTTCCTGTGTGCAGGTGACCCCCCCCCCAGGTTACACTCACTCCATCCACAGAGTGTGCAGCTGGTCTCGCTGCAGGATGGAACCCAGCGCTCTCTCGTAGGCGTCCACAGTGTCGTCCACTGATCCGTGCAGCCGCTGCCAGCAGCTAAACATACAAAGCACACGTTAATAACATGTTAGACACATGTAAACATATATTAAATAATAATAAATGAAGTGTTACCAGTGTATGAGGTGCAGGTAGGCTCTCTGCTGGCGGAGCGGCTCCTGCAGGTCTGTGATGATTGGAGCTCTCTGCAGCTCCTCGCTGGGGAAACCCAGCAGCTGTCTGCAGATAGGAAGAAGCAACTTTAACATGAACTCAGAAATCGCAGTGTGTCTAGTGTTAGCATCGCAGTGTTTATAGCGTTAGCGTCAGAGCTAACAGGGACTAGCGTTAGCATCGCAGTGTTTATAGCGTTAGCGTCAGAGCTAACAGGGACTAGCGTTAGCATTGCAGTGTGTGTAGCGTTAGCGTCAGAGCTAACAGGGACTAGCGTTAGCATCGCAGTGTGTTTAGCGTTAGCGTCAGAGCTAACAGGGACTAGCGTTAGCATCGCAGTGTGTGTAGCGTTAGCGTCAGAGCTAACAGGGACTAGTGTTAGCATCGCAGTGTGTTTAGCGTTAGCGTCAGAGCTAACAGGGACTTGTGTTAGCATCGCAGTGTGTGTAGCGTTAGCGTCAGAGCTAACAGGGACTTGTGTTAGCATCGCAGTGTGTGTAGCGTTAGCGTCAGAGCTAACAGGGACTAGTGTTAGCATCGCAGTGTGTGTGTAGCGTTAGCGTCAGAGCTAACAGGGACTAGTGTTAGCATCGCAGTGTGTGTAGCGTTAGCGTCAGAGCTAACAGGGACTAGTGTTAGCATCGCAGTGTGTGTAGCGTTAGCGTCAGAGATAACAGGGACTAGTGTTAGCATCGCAGTGTGTGTAGCGTTAGCGTCAGAGCTAACAGGGACTAGTGTTAGCATCGCAGTGTGTGTAGCGTTAGCGTCAGAGCTAACAGGGACTAGTGTTAGCATCGCAGTGTGTGTAGCGTTAGCGTCAGAGCTAACAGGGACTTGTGTTAGCATCGCAGTGTGTGTAGCGTTAGCGTCAGAGCTAACAGGGACTAGTGTTAGCATCGCAGTGTGTGTAGCGTTAGCGTCAGAGCTAACAGGGACTTGTGTTAGCATCGCAGTGTGTGTAGCGTTAGCGTCAGAGCTAACAGGGACTTGTGTTAGCATCGCAGTGTGTGTAGCGTTAGCGTCAGAGCTAACAGGGACTAGTGTTAGCATCGCAGTGTGTGTAGCGTTAGCGTCAGAGCTAACAGGGACTAGTGTTAGCATCGCAGTGTGTGTAGCGTTAGCGTCAGAGCTAACAGGGACTTGTGTTAGCATCGCAGTGTGTGTAGCGTTAGCGTCAGAGCTAACAGGGACTTGTGTTAGCATCGCAGTGTGTGTAGCGTTAGCGTCAGAGCTAACAGGGACTAGTGTTAGCATCGCAGTGTGTGTGTAGCGTTAGCGTCAGAGCTAACAGGGACTAGTGTTAGCATCGCAGTGTGTGTGTAGCGTTAGCGTCAGAGCTAACAGGGACTTGTGTTAGCATCGCAGTGTGTGTAGCGTTAGCGTCAGAGCTAACAGGGACTAGTGTTAGCATCGCAGTGTGTGTGTAGCGTTAGCGTCAGAGCTAACAGGGACTAGTGTTAGCATCGCAGTGTGTGTGTAGCGTTAGCGTCAGAGCTAACAGGGACTAGTGTTAGCATCGCAGTGTGTGTGTAGCGTTAGCGTCAGAGCTAACAGGGACTTGTGTTAGCATCGCAGTGTGTGTAGCGTTAGCGTCAGAGCTAACAGGGACTTGTGTTAGCATCGCACTGTGTGTAGCGTTAGCGTCAGAGCTAACAGGGACTTGTGTTAGCATCGCACTGTGTGTAGCGTTAGCGTCAGAGCTAACAGGGACCAGCATACCGCAGGACGTCCACGGGCTCCCTGACGCTCTGCTGCTCCTCACACAGCGACAGCATGAAGCATCGGACCAGCGGAGCGATGGCGCTGCACCTCTCCTGGGACCACACACAACACACATTTAAATAACATTTCAACAACATCATAGAACATATAAACTGCTACCATCTAATCAGAGATCAATAAAGTCTGAAGCATCCTTTGTGCTTCAGTCGATCCTCTAAGTAAATACAGAGCTGAATCCAGATCAGATGCACGCTGAAGGCTCTTTGAGCAGCTCTCACTGATCCTGCTGTGATGTTCCATGTTGTTGTTTGTGGCTCATGTGTGTTGATGTGTGTCTGTTGATGTTCCACATGGAGCAGCTGTGATGTTCCATGTTGTTGTTTGTTTCTAATGTGTGTTGATGTGTGTCTGTTGATGTTTCACATGGAGCTGCTGTGATGTTCCATGTTTGTTATTTGTTTCTAATGTGTGTTGATGTGTGTCTGTTGATGTTTCACATGGAGCAGCTGTGATGTTCAGGGTTTCCCACACATAGACTATACTTGGGCGGTTCGCCCAGGTTTATTAACGGCAGCCCAAGTATATTTCGCGACCCATTTAGTTTTTTTTTTTAAAAATCATAATTTTTTTTTTTTATTCGTCCGTGACCACGACGCCATCTGCGATCGATTAACTTGTGGACAATGATCCCTCGCTCCCTCGCTCTGATCTCGCTTCCTTCTGGTCTGTTAAGTGGTCTGCCTCACACAGGGTGACTGGCTGTCCACATGATGTGGCCTGCCTCACAGGGTGACTGTCATACAGATCATAAATCAAAGCCCTTGATTGGTCTCTGTGTGTCATTCAAGCTCGGGATAACCTCAGCTCAGGAGAGGTAAAGGACTCTCTGAGTGTTTAGATATTAACTTAGTCTAAGTTCTCAGTGGGTCTCAAACGGTGTGGTCACCATTTATGTAAACACATATTTCCATTTGAGAGGGTAGTGAATGGATAGTGAGGTGGGCTGAAGATCGGAAGGCTGTGAGTTCTAATCCCCCCAGGAAAACACCTCCACTGGTGTGCCCTTGAGTCAGGCCCTTAGTGACTCCAGGGAGAATGTCCCTGTAATCGCTCATTATACGTTATATCAGGAGCACAGACACACTCACAACTATAAAGGAACCAAAAATAAATTAATAAACAAGTTTCAGTGTTTTTTCATATTGGAAATGGGCTGTTATTGGTTATGGCATGATTTGATGATTATTGAAATGTGTACAGTTCTGTTTCATAGGTGTTTCCATAGATCTAGTCTCTGTATTTCCCCCTCAAAGTGCACCAGATTTATGCATTAACTCCAAAATAAAATAAAAAATCTTAGCGGGGGAGCATGCCCCCGGACCCCCCTAGAGGATTTGAGGTCCACCCCCACTTAAAATCACATGGATAGGTTCCTAAATACATTTATAAATACTTTTTTTTTAAAAACAGTAACCCATGTCCATATGGTTACGTGTGGGTAGATTGAAACTATAGGGCTCTCACTATGGGCCCTGCCTGTACCTGTTCGCTCTGCCATCGCGTGAAGGGTCTGCTAACAAGCGACCAACAGAAAGGTTCATGTTAAACGTCACCTCAACCCCACCCCCCCGCTACCACCACCCCCCCAAGTATATTTCAGATCTGTGGGAAACACTGGCAGTTAATGGACCAGCACCAGAGGCGTTCCCATGCACACAGGCGTTGGAGCTGTTCTTCATGAAACCCAGAAGGATGAAGTGCTCGGACAAACAGTGCCATCTTTGTGCCAAATGATTATCCAGGAGTGAAAAGTCAATAAATAAACATGTCGTTAAAACTCACACGTTTTTATTTTGTTGCGCTGACCAGAGAAGGATTATCGAAACAAGTCAGAGTCAGAGGTGTGTGTGTGTGTGTGTGTGTACCTGTGCTCTGAGGAAGCAGCAGCAGCGGTACAGCAGCTCAGCATTGTGGGGGCTCTCTGTCAGAGCGGTCAGCCAGGTGTTGACCCCCCCCTCGGTGTCGCCCCTCAGCAGCAGCAGCTCGGACAGAGAGACTCTCAGAGGGGCGGAGTCAGGACACACCAGCAGCAGCGCCTCACACAGGGCCACGCCCTCATCATACCTGCAGCAATTAGGATGGTACATCACTATCATTCTAAAGGCCTCCGATCATGCTATGAGGAGACATATATTACAGGTCTCAGATAAAAGGACATGTCTCTGAAGTGTCCTGCTCCAAACCCCCCCCCCTCTCTCTTCCAGCTGTTACTAAGGACATGTCTCTGAAGTGTCCTGCTCCAAACCCCCCCCCCTCTTCCAGCTGTTACAAAGGACATGTCTCTGAAGTGTCCTGCTCCAAACCCCCCCCCCCCCCCTCTCTTCCAGCTGTTACTAAGGACATGTCTCTGAAGTGTCCTGCTCCAAACCCCCCCCCCCCTCTCTTCCAGCTGTTACTAAGGACATGTCTCTGAAGTGTCCTGCTCCAAACCCCCCCCCCCCCTCTCTTCCAGCTGTTACTAAGGACATGTCTCTGAAGTGTCCTGCTCCAAACCCCAAACAGGTCCTTGTAGCCCCCCCCCTCTCTTCCAGCTGTTACTAAGGACATGTCTCTGAAGTGTCCTGCTCCAAACCCCAAACAGATCCTTGTAGCCCCCCCCCTCTCTTCCAGTTGTTACTAAGGACATGTCTCTGAAGTGTCCTGCTCCAAACCCCAAACAGATCCTTGTAGCCCCCCCCCCTCTCTTCCAGCTGTTACTAAGGACATGTCTCTGAAGTGTCCTGCTCCAAACCCCAAACAGATCCTTGTAGCCCCCCCCCCTCTCTTCCAGCTGTTACTAAGGACATGTCTCTGAAGTGTCCTGCTCCAAACCCCAAACAGATCCTTGTAGCCCCCCCCCTCTCTTCCAGCTGTTACTAAGGACATGTCTCTGAAGTGTCCTGCTCCAAACCCCCCCCCCCCCCTCTCTTCCAGCTGTTACTAAGGACATGTCTCTGAAGTGTCCTGCTCCAAACCCCCCCCCCCTCTCTTCCAGCTGTTACTAAGGACATGTCTCTGAAGTGTCCTGCTCCAAACCCCAAACAGATCCTTGTAGCCCCCCCCCCCCCCTCTCTTCCAGCTGTTACTAAGGACATGTCTCTGAAGTGTCCTGCTCCAAACCCCAAACAGATCCTTGTAGCCCCCCCCCCTCTCTTCCAGCTGTTACTAAGGACATGTCTCTGAAGTGTCCTGCTCCAAACCCCAAACAGATCCTTGTAGCCCCCCCCCCTCTCTTCCAGCTGTTACTAAGGACATGTCTCTGAAGTGTCCTGCTCCAAACCCCAAACAGATCCTTGTAGCCCCCCCTCTCTTCCAGCTGTTACTAAGGACATGTCTCTGAAGTGTCCTGCTCCAAACCCCAAACAGATCATTGTAGCCCCCCCCCCTCTCTCTTCCAGCTGTTACTAAGGACATGTCTCTGAAGTGTCCTGCTCCAAACCCCAAACAGGTCCTTGTAGCCCCCCCCTCTCTTCCAGCTGTTACTAAGGACATGTCTCTGAAGTGTCCTGCTCCAAACCCCAAACAGGTCCTTGTAGCCCCCCCCTCTCTTCCAGCTGTTACTAAGGACATGTCTCTGAAGTGTCCTGCTCCAAACCCCAAACAGATCCTTGTAGCCCCCCCCCCTCTCTTCCAGCTGTTACTGAGGACATGTCTCTGAAGTGTCCTGCTCCAAACCCCAAACCGATCCTTGTAGCCCCCCCCCCTCTCTTCCAGCTGTTACTAAGGACATGTCTCTGAAGTGTCCTGCTCCAAACCCCAAACAGGTCCTTCTAGCCCCCCCCCCTCTCTCTTCCAGCTGTTGCTAAGGACATGTCTCTGAAGTGTCCTGCTCCAAACCCCAAACATATCCTTGTAGCCCCCCCCCCCCCCCTCTCTCTTCCAGCTGTTACTAAGGACATGTCTCTGAAGTGTCCTGCTCCAAACCCCAAACATATCCTTGTAGCCCCCCCCCCCCCCCCCCCTCTCTTCCAGCTGTTACTAAGGACATGTCTCTGAAGTGTCCTGCTCCTAACCCCAAACAGATCCTTGTAGCCCCCCCCCCCCCCTCTCTTCCAGCTGTTACTAAGGACATGTCTCTGAAGTGTCCTGCTCCAAACCCCAAACAGATCCTTGTAGCCCCCCCCCCCCCCCCCCCTCTCTTCCAGCTGTTACTAAGGACATGTCTCTGAAGTGTCCTGCTCCAGCGTAAAGCATAAACTCCCAGACATTTCAATGATCTTTTCGACAGAGTCTGGAAACGATATCATTTCCTTTTTGGCGGGCCTCCATAACACGGAGCCTCGCTGCGGGGAACTTTGGCGCTGTTCTGAGTTTGTTCTAATCCGTCAAAATGACGGACTGCTTTCAGGGGGGACACATCTCTTTGTGAGTCTCCTGACACACCGGGGACACTCCGGGGACACATGGTGATGGAGAGAAGACATCAGAGAGTGACTTCTGCTTGATAGGAGACCTTTCAATAGAAATAACCACAGTACCTCTCCAGGACGCGGTAGAGTAAGAGGAGGTTGTTGTGCAGAGGAAGGCAGGCGAGCGTCCTCTCGCTGACGGACAGACGCTCGTCGCTGCACTGCAGCACGCCGTCTGACAGGAAGCACAAACACACACATTTATTACATCTGCACACAATGCGTCTTCACAGCTCTCCTTAAGCTAGTGTGTGGGTGTGTACCCTGGAACAGCTGGATCAGAGTGTGTGTGGGCGTCCTGATGTCCCGAGGCGTCCTCCAGGGCATCAGGAAGCTCTCGGTGCTGACCAGCCGCCCCGGCCCCGACTCAGCGGGCAGGAAGAGGCTCGGCAGCCGGCTGAACTCCGTCAGGTGGACGAAGCAGAGCCAGAGCAGAGCGCGGTGCGAGGGGGAGAGGTGGTCCAACAGGCTGCGGAGCTGAGGGGCCTTCAGGGCGCCCTACACACACACACACACACACACACACACACACACACACACACACACACACACACACACACACACACACACACACACACACACACACACACACACACACACACACACACACACACACACACACACACACACACACACACACACACACACACACACACACACACACACACACACACACACACACACACACACACACACACACACACACAAAATTGTAATTTATTTATTACACGGTTCAGAATACTAAATTTTGACATTTCAGAGGTTGTTAATCTTGTGTGAGTGTGAGTGTGTGTGAGTGTGTGTGTGTGAGTGTGAGTGTGAGTGTGTGTGTGTGTGTGTGTGTGCATGCGTCCTCACCTGCAGCAGAGCCAGCGCGCTTCCCCCCCGCCCGCTGAACAGATGCAGCTGCACCCGATACAGCAACGCTTCCATCAGCTGGAAGGAGCCTCTGTCAGAGGAGGGGGAGGAGCCTCTGTCAGAGGAGGGGGGCGTCTCCATCAGCTGGGAGGAGCCTCTGTCAGAGGAGGGGGAGGAGCCTCTGTCAGAGGAGGGGGGCGCCTCCATCAGCTGGGAGGAGGAGGGGGGCGCCTCCATCAGCTGGGAGGAGCCTCTGTCAGAGGAGGGGGGCGCCTCCATCACCTGAGAGGAGGAGGGGGTCACCTCCATCAGCTGAGAGGGGGAGGGGGGCACCTCCATGAGCTGAGAGGGGGAGGGGGGCACCTCCATGAGCTGAGAGGGGGAGGGAGGTGCCTCCATCAGCTGAGAGGGGGAGGGAGGTGCCTCCATCCGCTGAGAGGGGGAGGGGGGCGCCTCCATCAGCTGGGA
Source organism: Notothenia rossii (assembly GCF_949606895.1). Taxonomy (NCBI): domain Eukaryota; kingdom Metazoa; phylum Chordata; class Actinopteri; order Perciformes; family Nototheniidae; genus Notothenia; species Notothenia rossii. Next base: position 62,778 of record NW_027639523.1, on the reverse strand, counting down.
GGGGGAGGGGGGCGCCTCCATGAGCTGAGAGGGGGAGGGAGGTGCCTCCATCAGCTGAGAGGGGGAGGGGGGCGCCTCCATCAGCTGGGAGGGGGAGGGGGGCGCCTCCATGAGCTGAGAGGGGGAGGGAGGTGCCTCCATCAGCTGAGAGGGGGAGGGGGGCACCTCCATCAGCTGAGAGGGGGAGGGGGGCGCCTCCATCAGCTGGGAGGAGGGGGGGAGCGCCTCCATCAGCAGGAACTGAAGCAGGCGCTCACACACAAAGTCCTTCCCCTCAAACGAGCCCTCCAGCGTCAGGTACTGAAACAGGAGGAGAAACATTATATTTATAGATGTTTTTATTATTTATTCTACTATTTCAACAATTGGACAGTTGATACATCCGAAAAACCATCAGAGGAGTTAGTAGAAGTGGCAGAAAGCACGTCTTATGCAGAGGGAGCCCCCCCATAAAGAGTCAGTGAGTGTCTCTGGTGCCCACCTCCCACCACACCCTGTAGTGCGGCGCGTGCTCCACGGCCATCTCACACATCTGCTGCAGCTCGTCCCTGCTGCCCCTCCTGGAGAACAGGCTCAGGTAGTGGCTCCACACCTCGGGGTCCCCGCAGTTACTCTCCAGGGCCCGGGACAGCGTGTTGAGGGCGGCCTCCAGACCCTCCGCTGCACACCTGGAGGGACACAGGACAGCAAAGCACCCGTTAGTCCTGAACACAGGATCCACTTCCATCAGATCTCAGAAACAGGGTCCGAGGTTTCATGCAGGGATGGGAATTTGAAAGCAAATGTATATTCGACCCCCGAAATGTACATATCCTATAAAAACAATGTGGGGAAAATGTTTACAAAAAAAGAAAATATTCTTTATAATTTTGAAAAATAAATAAATACATGTTCAAATAAGTTTAGAAACAAAGTCGAATTCCTCAAATGTATTGAACTGCTGATCACAGTTTGAACAGTTGGCAGCTAGAGGCCTGCAGCTTTCATGCTTAAAACATCACTTGGTTTTTAAATGAAAGGGGGATCAAACACGAACAACATGACGGGTCAGGGTAACGTAACCCGTGACAACAGAGATCAACAACCTGTAGCAGGGCCTATCACAGAATGAAGCTGTTCAATACTCATTCTTCTTTAAGAATATGAGCATGTCTACTCAGGGGATAGGCGATTCACAATCAGGCCGGCTGTAGAGAAGACCCTCTCAGCTGGGATGTGGGCATAAGATGAGGTTTGAGTCTGCGTGCTCTGCGTGCAGGGAGGGGCAGCAGCCATATCATTAGCTCCAAATAGATCTGATGGATTTGGACATAAACGCGAGTGAAGTCTAACCGGACGTGAGAGAGAGAGATCAGCACCTGCAGCTCTGCCCGCTGTGAGGGGGCCGGTGAGCGGAGCAACACACACCTTTAGACCTGACACACTCAGCTATGGCACTGTCGCATACATTGAATTATTCCATTTGATCATATGTAATCAACTTAGGCATCACTCCCAAAAAATAAATACAAATATTCATAATCCATATTCCAATACCTGAATAATTTCGAATATTCGATTAATCGTTTTCATCCCTAGTTTCATGCAGACTGAAGCTCTCTGTGCTCCAGTCTGACCCATCACTTAATACAGACACAAATAATTGTGTGAGTGTGAGTGTGCTCACGTGTGAGTGTGAGTGTGCTCACGTGTGAGTGTGCTCACGTGTGAGTGTGAGTGTGCTCACGTGTGAGTGTGAGTGTGCTCACGTGTGAGTGTGAGTGTGCCGTTGCTCCGTTCACCGCTGCATCACAGCGGGAGGAGCTGCAGGAGAGCAGAGCTGCGTGTCTCCGTCCTGTCAGATTAGACTTCGCGTTTATGTCCATATCGAGAGAAAGATCAATAATCTGAATTCAGTTTGCGGTTTACTTTGACGCGGGGGTGAGCAGCAGAGGTGGGGAGAGGCGGGGCTATTGCGTCATCATTATCAGAACATGATCGTATAGGGCGCACACACGGAGCCGTTGGACCCCCCAGAGCGTTGCGTGTGCCGGTCTATCCACCTTGGGACCCGTTATCGTTTCCACAGTTGTTTCCTGTCATATTTGGTCGTCCTCGTGTGGCCCAACGGTCTATATGACACTAAACAGTAACGACCGTTTTCGTCCTCGTGGGCCGGGGCCTCAGTGTGTGTGTGTGTGTGTGTGTGTGTGCACTCACGCCTCGCTCTGCTGCAGGTACTTGAAGGCCAGTTTGATCCACAGCTGGGTGTCTCTGGGGCTCTGCAGGACGCTCAGCTCCAGGTTGGAGAGGTCGTCCGTCTCACTGAGGAAGTAACGCTTGTCTTCTGAGGAGACACACACGTCCAGAGACACACCGCCGGGGTCTATACACACACGCGCACGCGCACACACACACACACACACACACACACACACACACACACACACACACACACACACACACACACACACACACACACACACACACACACACACACACACACACACACACACACACACACACACACACACACACACACACACACACACACACACACACACACACACACACACACACACACACACACACACACACACACACACACACACACACACACACACACACACACACACACACACACACACACACACACACACACACACACACACACACACACACACACACACACACACACACACACACACACACACCATCAGGATGTAATAACAAATCAAAATGTTAAAAATAACAGCAGGTGTCGCTCCTCCGCTCCTCACCGCTCCTCCCCCCCTCCGGGGTCTCCCCCCCTGCACTCTCGTCCTCACTGTCCTCCTGGGGGGGGGCGCTGCTCTGAGCTGAGGGTCTCCAGCTCCTGGGGTCCTTACAGGTGGTGAAGGGGGGCACTGGGGGAGGGCACCAACAAGAGAAAGTCAATGAGTCGATGTCTCAGTTAATTGCTTAATGAGTCAAAGAGTTATGATTCAACGAGGGAACGAGGCAACGAGGGAACTAGGCAACGAGGGAACGAGGCAACGAAGCAATGAGGGAACGAGGGAACTAGGGAACGAGGGAACGAGGGAATGAGTTTGTGAGTCTGTGTGAGGGCTCAATATCAGGCTGAATACTTAGAACCAAAGTTCATTATAATCAAATATAATCAAATACATTCTCGTATAACCCTCAATGAAAATGCCTTATATGTTTCTATAATCACATTATATATGTGTTTATTAAATTGAGTTTAAAGGAGAGGTGTCATGGCCGTTTCCACTGATCATAATTCCATTGTTGAGGTCTACTAAGAAAATCCTGTGCAATGTTCCAAACTCACATTGGTTCCAGCATCTCTGTAAAGTATGTGTATTCAGCACTATTCACTTTCTCCACTAAACAGCTCGCTGCAGCCCCCCCCCCCCCCTCCGTGATTTCCTTGTTTAGCGATACACAGCCAAACTCAACCTGAACACACACAAAGTCACAGCCGAAATAAAAACAATAAGTGTGTCTTGATATTGAGTAAGAAAAAGGTTTATAGGTTGATAGACGCTGTGAGGATGGGTCTGCAGAGACTGTCTGTTATCAGCCTGCAGCACGGAGCAGAGACCAGCAGAGCTGCCTGCACCGAGTGTGTGGATTGGTCAATTTGGACCAATCAGCGGGGGCTTAACGTAACGGCGCTCCTCCGCTCCCTTCACTGGCTTCCAGTAACTGCTAGAATCCACTTCAAGACACTGGTACTTGCGTACCATGCTGTGAATGGATCTGGCCCTTCCTACATCCAGGACATGGTTAAACCGTACACCCCAGCACGTGCACTCCGCTCTGCATCAGCCAAACAGCTCGCTGCCCCCGCACTGCGAGGGGGACCCAAGTTCCCATCAGCAGAAACACGTGGGTTTGCTATCCTGGCTCCAAAATGGTGGAATGAGCTCCCCATTGAAATCAGGACAGCAGATAGCTTACACATCTTCTTCAGACTGAAAACTCATCTCTTTGGACTCCACTTCCAGAGATAGAGTTACTAACAAAGCACTTATATACTAATAAAGGGCTGGCTGATCTAAAGTCAGTTGAGTAGCTCTTGAAATGTTTGGCTCTATGAAACCTGATGAACTTATATGATTCTGTTTTCTTCAAGTTTGTATCTTCTTGGTTGAATGAACTTATTGTCTCTCTGGATAAAAGCCTCAGCTAAATGAGATGTCCTGCCCTTCAGAGGCCACGCCCAGTTTCCACAAACACGGGTGTGGAGGAGGGGTCTTTGGGTTTCTTTCTGTCCTGTTTCCAGAGTAAAAACACGAGCAGAGAGGGAGCAAACTCGAGGGGGGGGGGGGGGGGCTAGCTGGGTCTTTGCTCTCGGTAAGGTTCTCTCAAACTTGGTAAATATCTCTCGAATGTCTTTGTTGAATTGTTTGTAGTTTGTTTATAACCCGCCACCTGAGGAGGGTCCTCTGAATTCATGCTGGGCCGGTGTGATGAGAACTGATTTGGTGAATGAAAAGTTTAATGTGCTTTTTATTATCACCGGCCTTTTGTGAGAAGAAGCCTCAAAATTCGGACGATTTTAAAAATCCCAACTGAATTGGGCAGTTGAATAATAATAAATGTAAAACTGTGAATTAAGGTTTCATATTAGAACACGATCACAGCATGATATGTTTAGTATGATTATAATGTTGTAACGAGAGAAGGTAAAAACCCTGTGTTAGTTTGGACCTATTTGTCTTCAAATAAACTGATCCCACCTTTTGGACTGGGACAACTTAAAGGACATCTCCTCTCCTCTCCTGCTTCAAATGTAAGATGCACCCTGCCACGCTCACTCTTAGGTAGGGCCACACCTCATTACTGATATCAGAATCCTTCGGGATCGCTTAAACAGATTTAGAGAGTTGTCTGAATTGAAACAGCAGTTCATTGAACCTGGTTCTTCAGGAGCTAATAGAGGTGAGATCTTGCTGACGTTGGTGGATCTGAGCCAAGCAGTAAACTGACACAGACTCAATAACTTCTGTCAGTTAGTAGGTCAGAGTCATTTCCGGAATAAGTTATCAGCTCCTCCCGACTCCGACAGGGTTAAAGAGTGACTGAGTTTCTCACCGTGGCGCCGGCTCTCGTTCACTTTGCTGACGAGCAGCACCGCCTTCTGATCCAAAGACATCCGGACCGAGTTAGAACCAAACAGCTGCTGCATGTACCTCTCTGTGAGAACACACACACTCATGAGAAACACTGTGTGTGTGTGTGTGTGTGTGTGTGTGTGTGTGTGTGTGTGTGTGTGTACCTGTGCATGCAC
>NW_027639523.1:50000-52500 GCF_949606895.1 Notothenia rossii | reverse complement strand
GTGGGGTTCCTCACCTGGCTGTGGATGGTGTCTGCTCTGCGTTTAGCTCCGCCCCCTGCAGCCTGCTGCGCCGCAGACAGCTGCAGCTGCAGCCGCTCACACACAGTCTGCTTCAGAGAGACGCGCTGCTCCAGCCGCTGCACCTACACACACACACACACACACACACACGCACGAGAAATACAATCAACATTTATTATAGCCCCAAATCACAAGAAATGCCTCAAAGGGCTGTTGCTGGGAAAACACTGAATGTCCCCCTCCAACATGAGAGCCACTTGATCACAAAGGTATCAACTGTAGCTGTGAACATGACAGGATGTGAGATTACCTAGAAGAGCATCAGGACTGTTTGAGGCATATGATAGCTATGTGATTAACATGATGATTCAGTGTGTGTGTGTGTGTGTGTGTGTGTGTGTGTGTGTGTGTGTGTGTGTGTGTGTGTGTGCAGACCTGCTCCTGCAGCTTCTTCAGCAGCGTCCTATTGGCTGTCACCACCTTCTCTGCGGCCTGCAGCTGCTCTCTGACTCTCAGCACCTTCCCCTCCGCCGCCTTCAGAGACTCCCTCTTCTTCTGCTCCTGCTGCAGGAGGTGCCTCAGCACAGCCTCGTCCCTCTGCTGCAGCTCCCTGACACACACACACACACACACACTTCAGTATTACAAAGCAATAATGCAGTGCTACCTGTGCCTGCTGAGTCTCCTCTCTGAGCGGCCACTCTGAGTGGTGTCCTCTCTGAGTGTCCTCTCTGAGTGTCCTCTCTGAGCCTCCTCTCTGAGCGTCCACTCTGAGCGTCCACTGTGAGTGTCCACTCTGAGTGGTCTCCTCTCTGAGTGTCCTCTATGAGTGTCCTCTCTGAGTGTCCTCCTCTCTGAGTGTCCTCCTCTCTGAGCGTCCACTCTGAGTCTCCACTCTGAGTGTCCACTCTGAGTGTCCTCCTCTCTGAGTCTCCTCTCCGAGTCTCCTCTCTGAGTGTCCTCTCTGAGTGTCCTCCTCTCTGAGTGTCCTCTCTGAATCTCCACTCTGAGTCTCCTCTCTGAGTGTCCTCTCTGAGTCTCCTCTCTGAGTCTCCTCTCTGAGTGTCCTCCTCTCTGAGTGTCCTCCTCTCTGAGTGTCCTCTATGAGTCTCCTCTATGAGTCTCCTCTCTGAGTCTCCTCTCTGAGTGTCCTCTCTGAGTCTCCTCTCTGAGTGTCCTCTATGAGTCTCCTCTCTGAGTCTCCTCTCTGAGTCTCCTCTCTGAGTCTCCTCTCTGAGTGTCCTCTATGAGTCTCCTCTCTGAGTGTCCTCTCTGAGTCTCCTCTCTGAGTGTCCTCTATGAGTCTCCTCTCTGAGTCTCCTCTCTGAGTGTCCTCTCTGAGTCTCCACTCTGAGTGTCCTCTCTGAGTCTCCACTCTGAGTGTCCTCTCTTAGTGTCCTCTCTGAGTTTCCTCCTCTCTGAGTCTCCACTCTGAGTGTCCTCTCTAAGTGTCCTCTCTGAGTTCCCTCTCTGAGTGTCCTCTCTGAGTGTCCTCTCTGAGTGTCCACTCTGAGTGTCCTCTCTGAGTGTCCTCTCTGAGTGTCCTCTCTGAGTGTCCTCTCTCTCTAACATGTTGATAATGCAGTGCTACCTGTGTCTGCTGAGTCTCTGCTCGGACTCTCCGAGTCTCCGCTCTGCAGCCGCTCTGACGCTGGCCTCCTGAAGGGCGTCGGGGACGGGGGGGGAGGAGGGGCCGCGGGGGGGCGCCCCTAGATCCTTCAGCAGCTTCTGCTTCTCCCGGCTGCACAGAGAGAGAGAGAGAGAGAGAGAGAGAGAGAGAATGTAATCATAATAATAACATAATACATTGGATTTGTATAGCGCTTCTTCTAATGCTCAAAGACGCTTTACATAAAATCAGAGCAGAATCAGTGTTAATCGTGTGACCCGCTGAGTCGTGTGACCCACTGAGTCGTGTGACCCGCTGATTCGTGTGACCCGCTGAGTCGTGTGACCCGTGTGTGACCCGCTGAGTCGTGTGACCCGTGTGTGACCCGCTGAGTCGTGTGACTCGCTGAGTCGTGTGACCTGTGTGTGACCCGCTGAGTCGTGTGACCCGCTGAGTCGTGTGACCCGTTGAGTCGTGTGACCCGCTGAGTCGTGTGACCCGCTGAGTCGTGTGACCTGTGTGTGACCCGCTCAGTCGTGTGACCCGTGTGTGACCCGCTGAGTCGTGTGACCCGCTGAGTCGTGTGACCCGTGTGTGACCCGCTGAGTCGTGTGACCCACTGAGTCGTGTGACCCGTGTGTGACCCGCTGAGTCGTGTGACCTGTGTGTGACCCGCTGAGTCGTGTGACCCGTGTGTGAGCCGCTGAGTCGTGTGACCCGCTGACTCGTGTGACCTGTGTGTGACCCGCTGAGTCGTGTGACCCGTGTGTGACCCGCTGAGTCGTGTGATCCGCTGAGTCATGTGACCCGCTGAGTCTTGTGACCCGCTGAGTCGTGTGACCCACTGAGTCGTGTGACCCGCTGAGTCGT
>NW_027639523.1:35000-45000 GCF_949606895.1 Notothenia rossii | reverse complement strand
AGCTCAGGGCGATGCATGCTTTTCAAAATAAAAGCCCAATATAGTTACTGTAACCTTATAGGAAGCTCAGGGCGATGCATGCTTTTCAAAATAAAAGCCCAATATAGTTACTGTAACCTTATAGGAAGCTCAGGGCGATGCATGCTTTTCAAAATAAAAGCCCAATAGAGTTACTGTAACCTTATAGGAAGCTCAGGGCGATGCATGCTTTTCAAAATAAAAGCCCAATAGAGTTACTGTAACCTTATAGGAAGCTCAGGGCGATGCATGCTTTTCAAAATAAAAGCCCAATAGAGTTACTGTAACCTTATAGGAAGCTCAGGGCGATGCATGCTTTTCAAAATAAAAGCCCAATAGAGTTACTGTATCCTTATAGGAAGCTCAGGGCGATGCATGCTTTTCAAAATAAAAGCCCAATAGAGTTACTGTAACCTTATAGGAAGCTCAGGGCGATGCATGCTTTTCAAAATAAAAGCCCAATAGAGTTACTGTATCCTTATAGGAAGCTCAGGGCGATGCATGCTTTTCAAAATAAAAGCCCAATAGAGTTACTGTAACCTTATAGGAAGCTCAGGGCGATGCATGCTTTTCAAAATAAAAGCCCAATAGAGTTACTGTATCCTTATAGGAAGCTCAGGGCGATGCATGCTTTTCAAAATAAAAGCCCAATAGTTACTGTATCCTTATAGGAAGCTCAGGGCGATGCATGCTTTTCAAAATAAAAGCCCAATAGAGTTACTGTATCCTTATAGGAAGCTCAGGGCGATGCATGTTTTTCAAAATAAAAAAGGCACATAGAATAACTGCATACATACAAGAAGCTCATATAGGGGATTTTTTTTCAAAATAAAAGCTCCATTGAATAACTGTTTACAAAAAGGAAGCTGAGAGAAAAGTTTGTTTTTCAAAATAAAAGCCTAGAAAGTAACTGTACACTTACAGAACTCAGGATGAGGCATGTTTTTTCAAAATAAAGGTTTCATAGGGTGACAGTATTCTCTCAAGAAGTTCAATGAGAATCTTGTTTTTCAAAAATAAAAGCACCTCAGATTTGCTGTGGACTTACAGAGGCTCAGGATGAGGCTTGCTTTTCAAAATAAAAGCACCTCAGATTTGCTGTGGACTTACAGAGGCTCAGGATGAGGCTTGTTTTTCAAAATAAAAGCACCTCAGAGTTGCTGTGGACTTACAGAGGCTCAGGATGAGGCTTGCTTTTCAAAATAAAAGCACCTCAGATTTGCTGTGGACTTACAGAGGCTCAGGATGAGGCTTGCTTTTCAAAATAAAAGCACCTCAGATTTGCTGTGGACTTACAGAGGCTCAGGATGAGGCTTGTTTTTCAAAATAAAAGCACCTCAGATTTGCTGTGGACTTACAGAGGCTCAGGATTAGGCTTGTTTTTCAAAATAAAAGCCCCAAAGCTACACACAGCTGCTGCTATCACTAGCTCCTTGGTGTTTCCTCTCACCTGGGCTGATCATCTTCTTGTTCAGGTGAGTCCTGGCTGCCGCGCCTCCTCTCTCTGCGTCTCCAGACCTGGTTCTGCTCCTCTCTGCAGCCGAGGAGGACCTGGTCACTCTCTGCATGGGGCTCCTCTCCTGCTGCATGGTGGCTCTCCTCTCCTGCATGGTGGCTCTCCTCTCCTGCATGGTGCTCCTCCTGTCCTGCATGGTGCTCCTTCTCTCCTGCTGCATGGGGTTCCTCTTCTCCTTCTGCATGGTGCTTCTCCTCTCCTGCATGGTGCTCCTTCTTTCCGGCTGCATGGGGTTCTTCTTCTCCTGCATGGTGCTCCTCCTCTCCTGCATGGTGCTCCTTCTTTCCGGCTGCACGGGGGTCTTCTTCTCCTGCATGGTGCTCCTTTTTTCTGGCTGCATGGGGGTCTTCTTCTCCTGCATGGTGCTCCTTCTTTCTGGTTGCACGGGGGTCTTCTTCTCCTGCATGGTGCTCCTTCTTTCTGGCTGCACGGGGGTCTTCTTCTCCTGCATGGTGCTCCTTCTTTCTGGCTGCACGGGGGTCTTCTTCTCCTGCATGGTGGCTCCTCTCTCCTGCTGCACGGTGCTCCTGTTCTCCTCCTGCATGGGGCTCTTCTCCTCCTCCTCCTGCTGCTGGACAGGTTTAGTGATGCGCTCTCTGCTCCTCTTCATCACCTGCTGCTCCTTCTGCTGCCACTTCTTGCTGGCCGACTGCAGAGCGAGGAGGCGCAGCTGCATCTCCGACAGCTCCTCCTCCTCCACCTTCACCACGGGCTGAAACACAGGAGAGGAGTCAGAGAGGGAGCAGGAGAGGAGTCAGAGAGGAAGCAGGAGAGGAGTCAGAGAGGGAGCAGGAGAGGAGTCAGAGAGGGAGCAGGAGAGGAGTCAGAGAGGAAGCAGGAGAGGAGTCAGAGAGGGAGCAGGAGAGGAGTCAGAGAGGAAGCAGGAGAGGAGTTAGAGAGGGAGCAGGAGAGGAGTCAGAGAGGGAGCAGGAGAGGAGTCAGAGAGGGAGCAGGAGAGGAGTCAGAGAGGGAGCAGGAGAGGAGTCAGAGAGGAAGCAAGAGAGGAGTCAGAGAGGGAGCAGGAGAGGAGTCAGAGAGGAAGCAGGAGAGGAGTTAGAGAGGGAGCAGGAGAGGAGTCAGAGAGGGAGCAGGAGAGGAGTCAGAGAGGGAGCAGGAGAGGAGTCAGAGAGGGAGCAGGAGAGGAGTCAGAGAGGAAGCAAGAGAGGAGTCAGAGAGGGAGCAGGAGAGGAGTCAGAGAGGAAGCAGGAGAGGAGTTAGAGAGGAAGCAGGAGAGGAGTCAGAGAGGGAGCAGGAGAGGAGTCAGAGAGGGAGCAGGAGAGGAGTCAGAGAGGAAGCAGGAGAGGAGTTAGAGAGGAAGCAGGAGAGGAGTCAGAGAGGGAGCAGGAGAGGAGTCAGAGAGGAAGCAAGAGAGGAGTCAGAGAGGGAGCAGGAGAGGAGTCAGAGAGGAAGCAGGAGAGGAGTTAGAGAGGGAGCAGGAGAGGAGTCAGAGAGGAAGCAGGAGAGGAGTTAGAGAGGAAGCAGGAGAGGAGTCAGAGAGGGAGCAGGAGAGGAGTCAGAGAGGAAGCAAGAGAGGAGTCAGAGAGGGAGCAGGAGAGGAGTCAGAGAGGAAGCAGGAGAGTTAGAGAGGGAGCAGGAGAGGAGTCAGAGAGGAAGCAGGAGAGGAGTCAGAGAGGGAGCAGGAGAGGAGTCAGAGAGGAAGCAGGAGAGGAGTCAGAGAGGGAGCAGGAAAGGAGGTGTTGGGGACATTTATGACAGACAGTCTCTAATGTCCGAGTGCAAGTGAGCGCAGCACAAGACGTGACCCGTGTAACCCCCACCCCCTCCCCGGCGATTTATTTAAACTTTTTTTTCGGGAAAAAACTAAAAAACAAACTAAACGAATATCCAAATAACGAAATTGAAACCCGAATAGTACTCCAACGAACGAATATTCGGATATTCGGGTACAACCCTACTGGCCACCCTCCGGCCACCCTCCAGCCACCCCATGAATATTTTTCTAGATCCGCCCCTGAGCAGGCTATATTTTTCGTTTTCTTTATCTAATAAAAGGCCTGGCGGACTATCGATATCGGCCTTTTTTTTAAAAATCAAATTGCCGATAAAACTTTGGCTCTTATGCGGCCGTTTCTCTGGCTGCAGTCACCACTCTCTGTACACGAGCAATGTCCCGCCCACAGCGCTATCTGATAGGCTATTACAGAAGTGTCAATCAACACTGAAGATTTTCCGGGCGGGAGCCAGCCAGAGAGGCGGGACCTTCTCAGATTAAAGGGCAGGTGTGAAGAACGCAGACACAAACAGAGGCAAGCAGCAGCGCTGAGCGGCAGAGCCATACATGTGTTTCGAAGGTAAATCAGTTGAAAGCGGAAGTTCAATAAACATCCCAATCCCCTATGCTGAAACACCACGATCTTATGATCCAATTCTATCAGTTTCCCAGTTACACAGGGACGCGGGAAGTCAGTTGGGGGTGTGTGCAGAGTCTCGCAGCGGAGTAACTGTGGTGCGGAGGGGGGGGCTGCGAGTGGAGCCTCGCAGTTGTTCAGGTTAATATGTGAAACTTATTAGCTCGCCAACATGTATCTAGCAAATGTTTAGCAACATATTAGAAGTTACTAGACTAACGTTAGGTCTACTGTAATAGCCTCACTTTTAATATTTTGCAAAACATTAGCTAGCACTAGTGTTTTGCAGTTGCTAGCAGCTTATTGGGATGTTATGAGAGACAGGCATTGTTTTGATATCATAAATGAAGCATTATTGTTAGTTAAGCATGTCAGCCTGCAGCCCCACTTCCTGTCTCTCTCTAACTCATTGCAGATGGCTGCACTAAAGAAAAGGGCACAGAGAGGAAACCAGTTGTAAGATGTTTCAAAGTTCATTGAACATAATATATGCTTAAATGCATTTCAAAGAAGTTGTGTTGGAGTTTGTGTTATTCTACATTTTGACACCAATATTTTCTGATTTTACTGCAAATGTATATCGGTTCCAAATATCGGTTATCGGTCTCCTTGATTACTAATAATCGGTATCGGTCTTGAAAAAGCCATATCGGTCGATCCCTAGTGTAATATATATCACTCAGTATAACAGTCCTACTCTCTGTATTTGCTTTAGTTTAGTAGATATCTACAAGCAAAGAGTCCAGATGTTTCTAAAACCATTTAGAGCTTCACAAAATAAAATACACAACGGCTGTAGCCTGATTTAGGAGCTGTAGGTGTGTGTGTTTGTGTGTGTGTGTGGTACAGTGTGCAGGTGTGTGTGTGGTACAGTGTGTAGGTGTGTGTGTGGTACAGTGTGTGTGTGTGTGTGTGTGTGTGGTACAGTGTGTAGGTGTGTGTGTGTGTGTGTGTGGTACAGTGTGTAGGTGTGTGTGTGGTACAGTGTGTGTGTGTGGTACAGCGTGTGTTTGTGTGTGTGTGTGTGTGTGTGGTACAGTGTGTGTGTGTGTGTGTGTGCGGTACAGTGTGTAGGTGTGTGTGTGGTACAGTGTGTGTGTGTGTGTGTGTGTGTCCTCATCTGTAGCCTGTTATTGTCTCATTATACCGCACTCTGAATGAATCAAAGTAAATATATAAGTGGTCATGAACACATCTGTCCATCAGACAGAGGGCTGCTGTGCCTCCTGTCATCATTAATGGACGTCTCTTTAAAATGACCGCTCAGAGGAGAGGAGTTCTCATTTCTCTAACCGCCTGCTGCTTCCCCTCCTCTCTCCTCGGCTCCCCTCCTTGAGTCCTCTCTCCTCGGTTCCCCTCTTCAGTCCTCCGCTCGCATCTCCTGTGGGCGGGACTAACTCACGAGGATAGGAGTCGAGGATAGGACTCGAGGAGGGGAAATTTAACAATTGAGAAGCCTCTACAGTGTGTGTGTGTGTGTGTGTCCATGGTTTTGAGTAGGGGTGCACCGAATGGGAAATTCTTGGCCGACACCAATACCGAAAATAGGAAACAGTTGGCCGAATGCCGAAAGGCCGAAAATGATTAATAGATATATATATATTTATAATGTATACATTTTTTACCAATGTTGTTCAGCTACCTGATTATGGAAAAAGACATGATTATGGCAAAACGTAACTTAAATAATAATCACTATTATGGGTCCATAAAACATTTATTCAGCACTTTTGAATGCATACAGTACATTCATTCCAATCAAGTGCATTTTCTTTACTCTGTAGGATAACTAGAACAAAGTGCATTCAGAACAAAGCCAAGGTGCTTTAAAATAAACATCTAGGCCAGGAGGCCTACAACAAACTAGTGTAAATAAAGACTGTAACAGCCAGGCCTTCAACAACAACAAATGCACCTATAAGTTTGGTAACGTGTTGTTGTGATGACGTAATCAAAACGCGGCGACAAGCACGGCGCGCGACCATGCTCGCGGCTGGCTCACAGCCAACATGTCTGCCGCTTGGAGATATTTCAAAATATCAGAGAGAGAGGCGCGGATTGCGATTTGTAAAACGTGTTCAGCTGACATTTCTCGAGGCTTCAATTGACTTTTGATTGTTTATAATTAACTATAACAAAATATCGGCGTTTTAACCCTACGTTTATATATGTACTTATTCCTACGGTTTGCATATGAGGTGGTCCGCTTCAACAGAACGTTTGAGAGCCCCTGGTGTAGATCTAAAGGTTCCTCACCTGATCCTGCGCCTCCTCCTCGCTGGAGGCCGAGGACTCCCTGCAGCACACACAGTTGTTTCTCTCTTCTTCGTTGGTTTCCTCGCTGCTGCAGCACACACACTTCTTCTTCTTCTCCTCCTCCTCCTCCTCCTCCTCCTCCTCAGCTTTTGGTTCACCTCCTGCTGCCCCGACTGCTTTGTCTTCTTCTTCTTCACCTCCTGCTGAAACACACAGGAGGGGAAGGAACAGGTTCAAATGGGACTCACTTAGAACCAAACAATTCTGCGTTTTCTATTTTTATTATTTTAGAAATATCTTAAAATTAAGACTTTTTTAAAATTCCTTGTAAAATGTGTTATTTTTATCTTTTAAACACAACTTCTCCCTGGGTGAGTGTTTACACCTTCCATTTTCACTCAGGCATAACCTGCCACCTGTAGGCTGACCAGGTGACCCACTCACTCACTCACTCACTCACTCACTGGCTCACTCACTCACTCACTCACTGGCTCACTCACTCACTCACTCACTGGCTCACTCACTCACTCACTCACTCACTCACTCCCTCCCTCCCTCCTCTCACCCGGCGTGTCTCCCAGCCTCAGCGTCTCCAGCTTGGCGGGCGGAGGGAGTTTCTGACGGAGAGGCTTGATGTTGAACGCCTGGAACACCTTCTTCTCTGCCTTCTCCAGCTCTGAGGGCTCCTCTGCTGGTTCTGGTCCTGGTTCCGGTCCTGGTTCTGGTCCTGGTCCGGTCTCTGGGAGTGTGGTGGCACACTGGGGGTCCTGGTCTTTGACGGGGGGCTGCAGGGCCATAGTCTCCTGCTTGCGGATGCTCTCCAGCTCCATCTGGATCTGCCTGTATTTGGACAGCAGGTCCTCGAAGGACTCGTCCCCGGCCCTCTCTGCTTTAGAGGGTCCGTGAGCCGGCCTCCTGCCCCTCAGCGGCTTCTCTGGGACCCTCGTTAAAGAAACTATTATCACACGGTTACACTCACCACACACTCAAGCTCCTAGGAACAATAATACAGATCATCATATGGGTTCACAAAGTCAATAAGGTTTTTAGAAACACAGAAACAAGTAGTTCCTGAACTACAGAGGAGCAGAACCAGGTCTCCGGGTCAGACTGGATCTGAGCGTTAAATTCATTTCTGAAAGGATACGTTTTCTGGAGGGGGAGTCCTTCTTGTTACCTTGACCATCTCCAATACCGAACCGACCAACAGGACCCTCTCCTGGACCGAACCAACTATCTCCAGGTCCGAACCGAGCGGGGGGACCCTCTCCGGTACCGAACCGACCCAGAGGAACATCTCCTGGACCAAACCGCGCCGGGGTACTAGTTCCTGGACCGAAACGACCGCCTGGACCCTCTCCGGGTCCGAACCGACCGCCTAGACCTTCTCCGGGACCTAATCGGCCGGCTGGACCGTCTCCTGATCCAAACCGACCGATGGGACTCTCTCCCGGACCGAACCGACCGACAGGACCCTCTCCGGTACTGAACCGACCGACAGGACCCTCTCCGGTACCGAAGCGACCCACAGGACCTTCTCCTGATCCAAACCGACTGACAGGACCGTCTCCTGATCCAAACCGACCGATGGGACTCTCTCCGGGACCTAATCGACTATCTCCAGGTCCGAACCGACCGACAGGACCCTCTCCAGGACCGAACTGACTATCTCCTGGACCAAACCTAGACAGGGGACCCTCTCCGATACTGAAGCGAGCTACAGGACCCTCTCCAGGACCGAACCGACCAACAGGACCGTCTCCGGGACCTAACCGACTATCTCCGGGACCGAAACGACCGCCTGGACCCTCTCCAGGACCGAACCGACCCACAGGACCCTCTCCAGGACCTAACCGACCCTCTCCAGGACCTAACCGACCCTCTCCAGGTCCGAACCGACTATCTCCAGGACCGAATCGACCAACAGGTCCCTCTCCAGGACCTAGCCGACTATCTCCGGTACCGAATCGCCCCCGGCCCCCTCTCCCGCCCCGGCCCCCTCGGTTCCGGCCCCCTCGGTTCGGCACAGCCCGGTGCCTGAAGCGGCCCAGCGCCCCGTGACTCCGTTCCCAGAAGCTGGACCTCGGGCTCGGCAGAGGACCGGGGGCCGGAGGAGGAGGACTGGCGGGCCGGTCGGGCTGCCGGTGGATCGGCGGGAACGGGGGTCCGCGGTGGTACGGGGGGCGTAGGTCTGGCGGCATGTTGTGGGTCTGGGGGCCCAGCTGGGGACCCGGATGGTGAGGGGGTCTCAGTGGAGGATCTCCCGGTCTAGGTGGAGGATCTTCCGGCCTGTTCCCCTCCCCCCCCCGTGGAAGATCACTCTCTTCGGGCTCATCGTCGCAGATCTCTCCGTCCTCCAGCTCTTCCGTCCTCAGGTCCATGTCTCTCTAATCACCCGCTACTCCCTCTCTCTCTAATGTCCGCACGAGCCCCGTTACCTCGTGGGGCTGAAACCGGTAAACAGCGCGTGCTTCAACGGACACACGGCGATCGGTCCGATCGAGCTCTGCTAGCTCAAACTAGTAGCTAGCTCTTCCAAATCTCACGTGGCATAACGAGAGTTGAGAGACAGGAAACTGCCCATATAAGGAGAAGCAACTTATTTGTTGTTATTTATCGAGTTCCTTTTAACCTTTTTTTGTAATAAATATAGTATTTATATTTATCAATCCAGTGCTCCATCTTTCATATGTATAATAGAAGGAACAACTTTTAAAAGCCAGGAAATAACCAAATAAACATTAAAGCCAATCTTCCCAATTTATATTTATAAAAATGTCAATCCCAGAATGTATAACCACTACCGTAGTTATATTATATTTCTTATTTTAAAAACAAAATAAATAAACAATGAACTGATAAAACACACTGCGCATGCGCCACCGGAAGCTGAGTTGTCAGTTTTGTTTTGGAAGCTGACAGGCACGTGAGCTGGGGACGTCATCACGAGAGAGGGAAGAAGACATGGCGGCGGACTCTGTCCTGAAGGTAAAACCCTGTTTAGTCCTCATCTAATAACAGTGTGTGCTTGTATTACATGAGTTCCACTGAACTGAGAGACCGCTACACCGAGCAGAGGACCAGAAGCTAGCTTAGCATCTGTGCTAACTGTTTTCATACCAGGCATCAGACTGGGGAATTACAGGGAAATACACAAACACTGTTTATTACTTATTACTGAGTCAACGGGGAATAAGTCCATTCACTCACTTACTTAAGTAACATTCAGAGGTACTTGTACTTTACTTTAGTATTTACATGTTATGCTACTGTGTACTCCACTAAGTTTAGAGGTAAATGGTGTACTTTTAGGACTTTTACTGTAACAGAGTATTCCTACACTCTGGTACTTCTACTTTTACTCAAGTACAAGATCTGAATACTTCTACTTTTACTCAAGTATAATATCTGAATACTTCTACTTTTATTCAAGTACAAGATCTGAGTACTCCTACATTTACTACAAGTACAAGATCTATGTACTTTTACTCAAGTACAAGACCTGAGTACTTCTACTTTTACTCAAGTACAAGATCTGAGTACTCCTACATTTACTACAAGTACAAGATCTATGTACTTTTACTCAAGTACAAGATCTGAGTACTTCTACTTTTACTCAAGTACAAGATCTGAGTACTTCTACTTTTACTCAAGTACAAGATCTGAGTACTTCTACTTTTACTCAAGTACAAGACCTGAGTACTTCTACTTTAACCCTTGGTCCTTGAAAGCAACCCAAATTGTTACTGTATGAACACCTCCAGCCTGAAGAAGATGGTTGCTGTGTTTCATGTCACTGTTAGTATTTGTACGCAGCTGCGACTGACAGACAGACTTTACT
>NW_027639523.1:22500-30000 GCF_949606895.1 Notothenia rossii | reverse complement strand
CATGTACGAAGTAGTTTGACATGTACGAAGCAGTTTGACATGTACGAAGTAGTTTGGCATGTATGAAGTAATTTGACATGTATGAAGTAGTTTGACATGTACGAAGCAGTTTGACATGTACGAAGTAGTTTGGCATGTACTCAGTAGTTTGACATGTACTCAGTAGTTTGACATGTACTCAGTAGTTTGACATGTACTCAGTAGTTTGACATGTACTCAGTAGTTTGACATGTACTCAGTAGTTTGACATGTACTCAGTAGTTTGACATGTACTCAGTAATTTGACATGTACGAAGCAGTTTGACATGTACGAAGTAGTTCGACATGTACGAAGCAGTTTGACATGTACGAAGTAGTTTGACATGTACTCAGTAGTTTGACATGTACTCAGTAGTTTGACATGTACTCAGTAGTTTGACATGTACTCAGTAGTTTGACATGTACGAAGCAGTTTGACATGTACGAAGCAGTTTGACATGTACGAGGTAGATTGACATGTACGAAGCAGTTTGACATGTACGAGGTAGATTGACATGTACGAAGCAGTTTGACATGTACGAAGTAGTTTGACATGTACGAGGTAGATTGACATGTACGAAGCAGTTTGACATGTACGAGGTAGATTGACATGTACGAAGCAGTTTGACATGTACGAAGTAGTTTGACATGTACGAGGTAGATTGACATGTACGAGGTAGTTTGACATGTACGAAGCAGTTTGACATGTACGAAGCAGTTTGACATGTACGAGGTAGATTGACATGTACGAAGCAGTTTGACATGTACGAGGTAGATTGACATGTACGAGGTAGTTTGACATGTACGAAGCAGTTTGACATGTACGAAGCAGTTTGACATGTACGAGGTAGTTTGACATGTACGAAGCAGTTTGACATGTACGAGGCAGTTTGACATGTACGAAGCAGTTTGACATGTACGAAGCAGTTTGACATGTACGAGGTAGATTGACATGTACGAAGTAGTTTGACATGTACGAGGTAGTTTGACATGTACGAAGCAGTTTGACATGTACGAAGTAGTTTGACATGTACGAGGTAGATTGACATGTACGAAGTAGTTTGACATGTACGAAGCAGTTTGACATGTACGAAGTAGTTTGACATGTACGAAGTAGTTTGACATGTACGAGGTAGTTTGACATGTACGAAGCAGTTTGACATGTACGAAGTAGTTTGACATGTACGAGGTAGATTGACATGTACGAAGTAGATTGACATGCACGAAGTAGATTGACATGTACCAAGCAGTTTGACATGTATGACTCTGAGAGTTGATCTGACAGAAGGTGTTTCCGCAGGACTCCAGCTCAGTGATGGAGTGGGACCAGTGTTCAGGGGAGAAGCTGTTAGAGACACAGCAGAGCTACGAGACCGAGTGGGACATGATCAACGCCGTGTCCTTCAAGAGGAGAAGCGTCACTAACGGAGAGGGTGAGACACACAGCTAACGGTTAGCATAGATGCTGCTAACACCCTGCCACCTGCACAGACACACAGCTAACGGTTAGCATCTGCTGCTAACACCCTGCCACCTGCACAGACACACAGCTAACGGTTAGCCTCTGCTGCTAACACCCTGCCACCTGCACAGACACACAGCTAACGGTTAGCATCTGCTGCTAACACCCTGCCACCTGCACAGACACACAGCTAACGGTTAGCCTCTGCTGCTAACACCCTGCCACCTGCACAGACACACGGCTAACGGTTAGCATCTGCTGCTAACACCCTGCCACCTGCACAGACACACAGTTAACGGTTAGCATCTGCTGCTAACACCCTGCAACCTGCACAGACACACAGCTAACAGTTAGCTTCTGCTGCTAACACCCTGTTACCTGCACAGACACACAGCTAACAGTTAGCTTCTGCTGCTAACACCCTGTTACCTGCACAGAGACACAGCTAACAGTTAGCCTCTGCTGCTAACACCCTGTCACCTGCACAGACACACAGCTAACAGTTAGCCCTCAGGAACAACAACCTGTGATCATGCCTTCTCCTGTGATTACTCAAGAATACAGACGTTGTGTTGACAGTAAAGTTAACCCTGTTCAGGAGGAACTGAAAGAGTGTCTGTCAGCTGACGGACTCTTTCACTGCCTTCTTTAAACACAGATCAGCTGTTAACTCTGCCACGCTGTTGATACTGATTACATATTATTGTTAAGATTCATTCATGTAGTTTATATTTAACAAAGGATTTAAATGTCCTATATTTTACATCAGGCCCTCAGATGTCCTCTAAACCCTGCTCCTTGTCTCCCAGGCTCTCTAAACCCTTCTTCTTGTCTCCCAGGCTCTCTGAACCCTGCTCCTTGTCTCCCAGGCTCTCTGAACCTTGCTCCTTGTCCCCCAGGTTCTCTGAACCCTGCTCCTTGTCTCCCAGGCTCTCTAAACCCTTCTTCTTGTCTCCCAGGCTCTCTGAACCCTGCTCCTTGTTTCCCAGGCTCTCTGAACCTTGCTCCTTGTCCCCCAGGCTCTCTAAACCCTGCTCCTTGTCTCCCAGGCTCTCTAAACCCTGCTCCTTGTCTCCCAGGCTCTCTGAACCCTGCTCCTTGTCTCCCAGGCTCTCTAAACCCTTCTTCTTGTCTCCCAGGCTCTCTGAACCTTGCTCCTTGTCCCCCAGGCTCTCTAAACCCTGCTCCTTGTCTCCCAGGCTCTCTAAACCCTTCTCCTTGTCTCCCAGGCTCTCTAAACCCTTCTCCTTATCTCCCAGGCTCTCTAAGCCCTGCTCCTTGTCTCCCAGGCTCTCTAAACCCTTCTTCTTGTCTCCCAGGCTCTCTGAACCCTGCTCCTTGTCTCCCAGGCTCTCTGAACCCTGCTCCTTGTCTCCCAGGCTCTCTAAACCCTTCTCCTTGTCCCCCAGGCTCTCTAAACCCTTCTCTTTGTCTCCCAGGTTCTCTGATCACTGCTCCTTGTCTCCCAGGCTCTCTAAACCCTTCTCTTTGTCCCCCAGGTTCTCTGATCACTGCTCCTTGTCTCCCAGGTTCTCTGATCACTGCTCCTTGTCTCCCAGGCTCTCTGATCACTGCTCCTTGTCTCCCAGGCTCTCTGAACCCTGCTCCTTGTCTCCCAGGTTCTCTGATCACTGCTCCTTGTCTCCCAGGCTCTCTAAACCCTTCTCCTTGTCCCCCAGGTTCTCTGATCACTGCTCCTTGTCTCCCAGGTTCTCTGATCACTGCTCCTTGTCTCCCAGGCTCTCTAAACCCTGCTCATTGTCTCCCAGGCTCTCTAAACCCTGCTCCTTGTCTCCCAGGCTCTCTAAACCCTTCTCTTTGTCTCCCAGGTTCTCTGATCACTGCTCCTTGTCTCCCAGGCTCTCTGAACCCTGCTCCTTGTCTCCCAGGCTCTCTGAACCCTTCTCCTTGTCCCCCAGGTTCTCTGATCACTGCTCCTTGTCTCACAGGCTCTCTGAACCCTGCTCCTTGTCTCCCAGGCTCTCTAAACCCTGCTCCTTGTCTCCCAGGCTCTCTAAACCCTTCTCTTTGTCTCCCAGGTTCTCTGATCACTGCTCCTTGTCTCCCAGGCTCTCTAAACCCTGCTCCTTGTCTCCCAGGCTCTCTGAACCCTGCTCCTTGTCTCCCAGGCTCTCTAAACCCCGCTCCTTGTCTCCCAGGCTCTCTAAAGCCTTCTCCTTGTCCCCCAGGCGCTCTAAACCCTGCTCCTTGTCTCCCAGGCTCTCTGAACCCTGCTCCTTGTCTCCCAGGCTCTCTAAACCCTTCTCTTTGTCTCCCAGGTTCTCTGATCACTGCTCCTTGTCTCCCAGGCTCTCTGAACCCTGCTCCTTGTCTCCCAGGCTCTCTAAACCCTTCTCTTTGTCTCCCAGGTTCTCTGATCACTGCTCCTTGTCTCCCAGGTTCTCTGATCACTGCTCCTTGTCTCCCAGGCTCTCTAAACCCTGCTCATTGTCTCCCAGGCTCTCTAAACCCTGCTCCTTGTCTCCCAGGCTCTCTAAACCCTTCTCTTTGTCTCCCAGGTTCTCTGATCACTGCTCCTTGTCTCCCAGGCTCTCTGAACCCTGCTCCTTGTCTCCCAGGCTCTCTGAACCCTTCTCCTTGTCCCCCAGGTTCTCTGATCACTGCTCCTTGTCTCACAGGCTCTCTGAACCCTGCTCCTTGTCTCCCAGGCTCTCTAAACCCTGCTCCTTGTCTCCCAGGCTCTCTAAACCCTTCTCTTTGTCTCCCAGGTTCTCTGATCACTGCTCCTTGTCTCCCAGGCTCTCTAAACCCTGCTCCTTGTCTCCCAGGCTCTCTGAACCCTGCTCCTTGTCTCCCAGGCTCTCTAAACCCCGCTCCTTGTCTCCCAGGCTCTCTAAAGCCTTCTCCTTGTCCCCCAGGCGCTCTAAACCCTGCTCCTTGTCTCCCAGGCTCTCTGAACCCTGCTCCTTGTCTCCCAGGCTCTCTAAACCCTTCTCTTTGTCTCCCAGGTTCTCTGATCACTGCTCCTTGTCTCCCAGGCTCTCTGAACCCTGCTCCTTGTCTCCCAGGCTCTCTGAACCACAGCTCTGAGAGGAGCAGATGGGCGTTCAGCTTCTCTCTCAGTGACCTGCGCTGCATCAGAGTGAAGGAGCAGGGCTGGAGCTTCCTGCTGCTGCAGCTGAGCGAGTCGTGCAGATCTCCTCCAGCGCTCCACTTCCACCAGGGCGGCAGCAAAGACTTCCTGGAGAGCCTGAGGAGGTTCGCTGTGATCAGCCAGTGAGTGAACACCTGTCATTGGATCAATTCATTTGTTTGACTACCCAGGGGCGGTTCTAGGGGGGCCAAACACTGACCAGGGCCCCCCCTCCAATTTCTTTTTACAATATTACGATTTATTGGAACTAAATAAAATCAGAGACCCGGATGTACAGTGGAGATTAAACTGTTCATTACCTTATATAAGCAAATATGCTTTTTAATTAAATTGTCACTTGTGACTAAAACAAATACCTTTACAAAAACAAATACCAATTACTGTATTCATGTTTATTTTACACAATTACTTTATACTGTCTTTGTCTTTTTAACCCGCTTTTATTCTGCCCCTCTCGTGAAATAACTGCCCCCCCCCAGTGCATCGGTCTAGAACCGGCCCTGTGACGACCCGATTTGCATGTCTGCCTGATTCACACTGTGCAAGCGCGAGTTGGTCTGCCATAATCTTACAAACTATATCCTTAAAAAGTGTGTTGGTCAGTATAAAGTCAAAATAAATAGTCTCTGTTATCTGCCCAGAGCTGGAAAGACCTTTCAGATTGAGCCTTAATTCTCATATGAGAAACAAACTGATCTAATAACAGAGTTTTGTTCTTGAATCCCCTTTTTTTTTTTCAGGAATCTCAAAAGAAAATAACTAGATATGAATGATTATAAATGATAAATGATTGCATACATTTCTAGTTTCTTTTTCCTCCAGTGTGAAGGCTGTCAATCAGAAGCTAAATCCATGTCTCTCTTATTCTAACAAAGTACTGAACCCACTAAATGGATTTCTTATGATCAAATAATCGGGAAATCACGTTGTTAAAACTATAACTTTAATAACTCTCTCTCGTTCAGATTAATGTGGTCGCGTTTTTGTTCTTCTTTGCAAAACGCCGCTGTGTCAAATGTCCCTCTTGGGTTGCTGTACGTAGCTGAACAGGATTATTATACGGTTACAGGCCGCTTTACAGAAGCACGCTGCCCATAAACTACATGTCCCACAATGCATCTAATTGTGTGACACTGACAAGACTTGCAATTATTTGCCCCAGACTTCTGCTTTGAGACGCAGATAGTTGTGAAGTTATTACCTATCAGATAATAATCCAATGCAGTGATATATAATACACTATTTTATATATATTTATATAGTCTTAAGGTTACAACCGGCCCTTTGACTGCAAACATAATGCTAACGTGGCGCCCGAGAAAATTGAGTTTGACCCCCCTGATGTAGATGATAGGAAAAGAGGTTTGAAACTTCCTTCATACCTCCTTTAGGAAACACTGGACCTTCCTTTATAACCTCCTTTAGCTTAGGAAACACTTCGAAAGGAGAGGAGAAAATGCTGCCCCACAATGCCTTGCGGCTGCAACATTTACCGTCACACAACAGTTCACGGAAACAACTGATTATGACGGAGAAATTATATCATGAAAGTTACGGTGCTTATTAAGCATTTTAAAACGTATGTGGTAAGTTGCCAAAGTGCTTTGTTTTGAACGTTCATCAGTATTATAATCAAAGAGAGAAATATGAACGTTAGTTTTTACTGAAATGATCAAATAAAGTCAACACTTCACTGAGCTGTGTGGGGGTTGTTAACAAGATGTTTCAACAATAAGTTTCTCTTCACTTTTTTATTTCAATTCCAGCTTTGGTCATGAAGAATATGTTTCTCTGTTGTTCATAAAGCATAAAGCAACAGCATCAGAGCACGGTGCAGAGTCTCTAGATGAGTTTACAGTAATCGCTCTTATTAGACACCCCTGTAGTACGTGTCGTCCTCCTTCGCCCTCTGACGCAGCTGGCCAACTCTGAGCAGCCGCTATCTCCCTTAAGGAGGGGCTGCCCTAGCAAGTTCCTGTTGTTACCAGTTTGTGACCGGGCAGCTCTCGGTCAGAGGTAGTTGTTGTTGTGGGACACCTGGAACACATCCTTCTCGGGGTGGAGATGACCCCGAGCCATAAGCAACAACAAATGTGATTCAGTGTCCTCAGCTGTTTAGGCTATCTATTGAAGAATGTTGATTATTACACTCTGAACTAGTTCAAACCTGGAGCTAAAGGAGAGGTCTTCAGGATTGATTGTGGCATCTCTACCGTGTGGTCAGACACGTGACGGGCCATGTGACGGGCCATGTCACAGGCCATGCTGTGGCATCTCCTCCGTGTGGTCAGACGCCACACGGTTGAGATGCCACAACATGGCCCGTGACATGGCCCGTGACATGGCCCGTGACATGGCCCGTGACATGGCCCGTCACATGGCCCGTCACATGGCCCGTGACATGGCCCGTGACATGGCCCGTCACATGGCCCGTGACATGGCCCGTCACATGGCCCGTCACATGGCCCGTCACATGGCCCGTGACATGGCCCGTCACATGGCCCGTCACATGGCCCGTGACATGGCCCGTGACATGGCCCGTCACATGGCCCGTGACATGGCCCGTCACATGGCCCGTCACATGGCCCGTGACATGGCCCGTTAATTCTCCGGCCGAAGCTCCAAATAAACCGTCAGTGTTTGCCATCAAAGCTCCAGCTCTCCTCGTGTCTCTCCGAGTCCTGTTTCCTATTGCTTGTCGATAGTGAAAGTGCAGTCTCTTCTCCTAAGTCCTTTTGAATTTTCCTATCCACTATTCCTTAACCCCGTGACCTTTCACACAGAGGAGAGGAATAGTGAATAAGGAACCGGTTTTTGGACAATTCGACTGTAACCTAAGTCCGTGCTTTATTATCTGTAGTGTCCTCATGCCTCCTCCTCATTCAGTGTGTTTTATAGACATGAC
>NW_027639523.1:0-20000 GCF_949606895.1 Notothenia rossii | reverse complement strand
TCAGCATGTGTCCACATGTTACTGGTTCACCTGTAGACACCAGTCAGCATGTGTCCACAGGTTACTGGTTCACCTG
Source organism: Notothenia rossii (assembly GCF_949606895.1). Lineage (NCBI taxonomy): Eukaryota > Metazoa > Chordata > Actinopteri > Perciformes > Nototheniidae > Notothenia > Notothenia rossii. The sequence continues at coordinate 19,924 of NW_027639523.1, read as the reverse complement.
TAGACACCTGTCAGCATGTGTCCACAGGTTACTGGTTCACCTGTAGACACCAGTCAGCATGTGTCCACAGGTCACTGGTTCACCTGTAGACACCTGTCAGCATGGCTGGACAGGTTACTGGTTCACCTGTACACACCTGTCAGCATGTGTCCACAGGTCACTGGTTCACCTGTAGACACCTGTCAGCATGTGTCCACAGGTCACTGGTTCACCTGTAGAAACCTGTCAGCATGTGTCCACAGGTCACTGGTTCACCTGTAGACACCTGTCAGCATGTGTCCACAGGTCACTGGTTCACCTGTAGACACCTGTCAGCATGTGTGGACAGGTCACTGTTTCACCTGTAGACACCTGTCAGCATGTGTCCACAGGTCACTGGTTCACCTGTAGACACCTGTCAGCATGTGTCCACAGGTCACTGGTTCACCTGTAGACACCTGTCAGCATGTGTCCACAGGTTACTGGTTCACCTGTAGACACCTGTCAGCATGTGTGGACAGGTTACTGGTTCACCTGTAGACACCAGTCAGCATGTGTCCACAGGTTACTGGTTCACCTGTAGACACCAGTCAGCATGTGTGGAGAGGTTACTGGTTCACCTGTAGACACCAGTCAGCATGTGTGGAGAGGTTACTGGTTCACCTGTAGACACCTGTCAGCATGTGTCCACAGGTTACTGGTTCACCTGTAGACACCTGTCAGCATGTGTCCACAGGTTACTGGTTCACCTGTAGACACCTGTCAGCATGGCTGGACAGGTTACTGGTTCACCTGTAGACACCTGTCAGCATGTGTCCACAGGTTACTGGTTCACCTGTAGACACCAGTCAGCATGTGTCCACAGGTTACTGGTTCACCTGTAGACACCTGTCAGCATGTGTCCACAGGTTACTGGTTCACCTGTAGACACCTGTCAGCATGTGTCCACAGGTTACTGGTTCACCTGTAGACACCTGTCAGCATGTGTCCACAGGTTACTGGTTCACCTGTAGACAGCAGTCAGCATGTGTCCACAGGTTACTGGTTCACCTGTAGACAGCAGTCAGCATGTGTCCACAGGTTACTGGTTCACCTGTAGACACCTGTCAGCATGTGTGGAGAGGTTACTGGTTCACCTGTAGACACCTGTCAGCATGTGTCCACAGGTTACTGGTTCACCTGTAGACAGCAGTCAGCATGTGTCCACAGGTTACTGGTTCACCTGTAGACACCAGTCAGCATGTGTCCACAGGTTACTGGTTCACCTGTAGACACCAGTCAGCATGTGTCCACAGGTTACTGGTTCACCTGTAGACACCTGTCAGCATGTGTCCACAGGTTACTGGTTCACCTGTAGACAGCAGTCAGCATGTGTCCACAGGTTACTGGTTCACCTGTAGACACCAGTCAGCATGTGTGGAGAGGTTACTGGTTCACCTGTAGACACCTGTCAGCATGTGTCCACAGGTCACTGGTTCACCTGTAGACACCAGTCAGCATGTGTCCACAGGTTACTGGTTCACCTGTAGACACCTGTCAGCATGTGTCCACAGGTTACTGGTTCACCTGTAGACACCTGTCAGCATGGCTGGACAGGTTACTGGTTCACCTGTAGACACCAGTCAGCATGTGTCCACTGGTTACTGGTTCACCTGTAGACACCTGTCAGCATGTGTCCACTGGTTACTGGTTCACCTGTAGACACCTGTCAGCATGTGTCCACAGGTTACTGGTTCACCTGTAGACACCTGTCAGCATGTGTCCACTGGTTACTGGTTCACCTGTAGACACCTGTCAGCATGTGTCCACTGGTTACTGGTTCACCTGTAGACACCTGTCAGCATGTGTCCACAGGTTACTGGTTCACCTGTAGACACCTGTCAGCATGTGTGGACAGGTTACTGGTTCACCTGTAGACACCAGTCAGCATGTGTCCACTGGTTACTGGTTCACCTGTAGACACCTGTCAGCATGTGTCCACAGGTTACTGGTTCACCTGTAGACACCTGTCAGCATGTGTGGAGAGGTTACTGGTTCACCTGTAGACACCTGTCAGCATGTGTCCACAGGTTACTGGTTCACCTGTAGACACCAGTCAGCATGTGTCCACAGGTTACTGGTTCACCTGTAGACACCAGTCAGCATGTGTCCACAGGTTACTGGTTCACCTGTAGACACCTGTCAGCATGGCTGGACAGGTTACTGGTTCACCTGTAGACACCTGTCAGCATGTGTCCACAGGTTACTGGTTCACCTGTAGACACCAGTCAGCATGTGTCCACAGGTTACTGGTTCACCTGTAGACACCAGTCAGCATGTGTCCACAGGTTACTGGTTCACCTGTAGGCACCTGTCAGCATGTGTCCACAGGTTACTGGTTCACCTGTAGACACCAGTTTGCAGGTGTTGATAGATATATAGATAGATATATAGATAGATACTTTATTGATCCCAATTTGGGAAATTCTTTCGTAGCAAGTGTGTTCAGACCCTATAATACCATACTTAAAAAAGTGGAAAAGAGAATTAACAATTAAAAATAAAATGGAAAGATTACAAAATATTAACAATATAAACAAAACAATATCCAGTATTCTGGATAATTAAAATAAAAAGCCAAAAGTCCAAGAGGATCCAAAACGATCCAGGTGCTTACTGCTCCGTTTGGTCCAGCAGAAGTTCCGGAACGATCCGTACGTCAGCACGCTGGGAGGCTTCTCTAAAGTGACCAACTACATCTTCGATGCTTTCCGGGGGACCGAGGAGCAGCACCAGCGCCCCCCGGAGGAGGTGGCCGACCTGCTGGGGGAGGTGATCCCCGGGCTGGAGATCAACCAGCAGGAGGAGCCCGGCTTCGAGGTCATCACCAGGGTAACAGTAGTATTATCACTGTAGCTCCCTTCACGACACAGACACAGGTCGGCTCTTTGAAACGGGCGTTTATTTCTTGGAGATTTAATCTTGTAGCCTCCCTTCGTCCGTTACGCCGTGAGAATACACCAACGAACAACACATATCAAGTCAAATTCAACTTCATTTTCAATCTCAAAATATGTTTGTACTCACAGAAAGTTCAAAATACTGTTTCCCACAGTCCGAGGTATTAAAATGCAAGAACACTCAATAATTTACAAAAAAAACACAACATGATAGTACAAAAGTGTGGCCGGTGCTGGATTTGTTGTGTCTGTGTGGGGGGGGGGGGGGGGGGGTACATATACATAGCCAAACATATTAGCATAGTGTGCTACACATAATGAATGAAAATAGGACATATGAAAACACAAAACAAATACCTCGTTGGGCGCGTGTCGTGAAAGGAGATTATTTGAATCTTTAAAGTTCTCTTTCTGAATAACTTTATGTCACGATGATGTCTTTATGAGTTGCCCAGTGCGTCAACAAAACACGCAGTACCAGCACATGAACAAACATTGGTTCCCAGGCACAAAAATCTACCAACCCTTACACACATTGATGTAATTTTGCTGATTATGCGGTAAATTCTGCGAACGCAGGATTGCGTTTTTCTGGAGGGTCTAGCTAGGGCAGCCCCTCCTTAAGGGAGGTAGAGGCTGCTCAGGGTTGTTCAGCTGCGTCAGAGGGCGAAGGAGGACATTAGGGCAAATGATTCCCTGACAATTATTATAGTTTTTTTAATGATTATTACTGATATTATTTACCCCTCAGATGGACCTTGGGGTGCGGCCCACGGTCTCCAGGAGGAACCCCGTCTCTTCAGAGGAGTGGAGCAGACATCAGGACGCAGAGGGGAGGATGATCAACGTCCCTCTGCTCAAACAGATCATCTTCAAAGGGGTCAGTTCACATTATGACTCATCTCTAGAGAGTCAGTTCACTTTATGACTCATCTCTAGAGTCAGTTGACTTTATGACTCGTCTCTAGAGAGTCAGTTCACTTTATGACTCATCTCTAGAGTCAGTTCACTTTATGACTCATCTCTAGAGAGTCAGTTCACTTTATGACTCATCTCTAGAGTCAGTTCACTTTATGACTCATCTCTAGAGTCAGTTCACTTTATGACTCATCTCTAGAGAGTTAGTTCACTTTATGACTCATCTCTAGAGTCAGTTCACATTATGACTCATCTCTAGAGAGTCAGTTCACTTTATGACTCATCTCTAGAGAGTCAGTTCACTTTATGACTCATCTCTAGAGTCAGTTCACTTTATGACTCATCTCTAGAGAGTCAGTTCACTTTATGACTCATCTCTAGAGAGTCAGTTCACTTTATGACTCATCTCTAGAGAGTCAGTTCACTTTATGACTCATCTCTAGAGAGTCAGTTCACTTTATGACTCATCTCTAGAGAGTCAGTTCACTTTATGACTCATCTCTAGAGTCAGTTCACTTTATGACTCATCTCTAGAGTCAGTTCACTTTATGAATCATCTCTAGAGTCAGTTCACTTTATGACTCATCTCTAGAGAGTCAGTTCACTTTATGACTCATCTCTAGAGTCAGTTCACATTATGAATCATCTCTAGAGTCAGTTCACATTATGAATCATCTCTAGAGAGTCAGTTCACTTTATGACTCATCTCTAGAGAGTCAGTTCACTTTATGACTCATCTCTAGAGAGTCAGTTCACTTTATGACTCATCTCTAGAGTCAGTTCACTTTATGACTCATCTCTAGAGAGTCAGTTCACTTTATGACTCATCTCTAGAGAGTCAGTTCACTTTATGACTCGTCTCTAGAGTCAGTTCACTTTATGAATCATCTCTAGAGTCAGTTCACTTTATGACTCGTCTCTAGAGTCAGTTCACTTTATGACTCATCTCTAGAGTCAGTTCACTTTATGACTCGTCTCTAGAGTCAGTTCACTTTATGAATCATCTCTAGAGTCAGTTCACTTTATGACTCGTCTCTAGAGTCAGTTCACTTTATGAATCATCTCTAGAGTCAGTTCACTTTATGACTCGTCTCTAGAGTCAGTTCACTTTATGACTCATCTCTAGAGTCAGTTCACATTATGAATCATCTCTAGAGAGTCAGTTCACTTTATGACTCATCTCTAGAGTCAGTTCACTTTATGACTCATCTCTAGAGAGTCAGTTCACTTTATGACTCATCTCTAGAGAGTCAGTTCACTTTATGACTCATCTCTAGAGAGTCAGTTCACTTTATGACTCATCTCTAGAGAGTCAGTTCACTTTATGACTCGTCTCTAGAGTCAGTTCACTTTATGACTCATCTCTAGAGAGTCAGTTCACTTTATGACTCATCTCTAGAGAGTCAGTTCACTTTATGACTCATCTCTAGAGAGTCAGTTCACTTTATGAATCATCTCTAGAGTCAGTTCACTTTATGACTCGTCTCTAGAGAGTCAGTTCACTTTATGACTCATCTCTAGAGTCAGTTCACTTTATGACTCATCTCTAGAGAGTCAGTTCACTTTATGACTCATCTCTAGAGAGTCAGTTCACTTTATGACTCATCTCTAGAGAGTCAGTTCACTTTATGACTCATCTCTAGAGAGTCAGTTCACTTTATGACTCATCTCTAGAGAGTCAGTTCACTTTATGACTCATCTCTAGAGTCAGTTCACTTTATGACTCATCTCTAGAGAGTCAGTTCACTTTATGACTCATCTCTTGAGAGTCAGTTCACTTTATGACTCATCTCTAGAGAGTCAGTTCACTTTATGACTCATCTCTAGAGAGTCAGTTCACTTTATGACTCATCTCTAGAGAGTCAGTTCACTTTATGACTCATCTCTTGAGAGTCAGTTCACTTTATGACTCATCTCTAGAGAGTCAGTTCACTTTATGACTCATCTCTTGAGAGTCAGTTCACTTTATGACTCGTCTCTAGAGAGTCAGTTCACTTTATGACTCATCTCTAGAGAGTCAGTTCACTTTATGACTCATCTCTAGAGAGTCAGTTCACTTTATGACTCATCTCTTGAGAGTCAGTTCACTTTATGACTCATCTCTAGAGAGTCAGTTCACTTTATGACTCGTCTCTAGAGTCAGTTCACTTTATGACTCATCTCTAGAGAGTCAGTTCACTTTATGACTCATCTCTAGAGAGTCAGTTCACTTTATGACTCATCTCTAGAGAGTCAGTTCACTTTATGACTCATCTCTAGAGTCAGTTCACTTTATGACTCATCTCTAGAGAGTCAGTTCACTTTATGACTCATCTCTAGAGAGTCAGTTCACTTTATGACTCATCTCTAGAGTCAGTTCACTTTATGACTCATCTCTAGAGTCAGTTCACTTTATGACTCATCTCTAGAGAGTCAGTTCACTTTATGACTCATCTCTAGAGTCAGTTCACTTTATGACTCATCTCTAGAGTCAGTTCACTTTATGACTCATCTCTAGAGAGTCAGTTCACTTTATGACTCATCTCTAGAGTCAGTTCACTTTATGACTCATCTCTAGAGAGTCAGTTCACTTTATGACTCATCTCTAGAGAGTCAGTTCACTTTATGACTCATCTCTAGAGAGTCAGTTCACTTTATGACTCATCTCTAGAGTCAGTTCACTTTATGACTCATCTCTAGAGTCAGTTCACTTTATGACTCATCTCTAGAGAGTCAGTTCACTTTATGACTCATCTCTAGAGTCAGTTCACTTTATGACTCATCTCTAGAGAGTCAGTTCACTTTATGACTCATCTCTAGAGTCAGTTCACTTTATGACTCATCTCTAGAGAGTCAGTTCACTTTATGACTCATCTCTAGAGTCAGTTCACTTTATGACTCATCTCTAGAGTCAGTTCACTTTATGACTCATCTCTAGAGAGTCAGTTCACTTTATGACTCATCTCTAGAGAGTCAGTTCACTTTATGACTCATCTCTAGAGAGTCAGTTCACTTTATGACTCATCTCTAGAGAGTCAGTTCACTTTATGACTCATCTCTAGAGTCAGTTCACTTTATGACTCATCTCTAGAGTCAGTTCACTTTATGACTCATCTCTAGAGAGTCAGTTCACTTTATGACTCATCTCTAGAGTCAGTTCACTTTATGACTCGTCTCTAGAGAGTCAGTTCACTTTATGACTCATCTCTAGAGAGTCAGTTCACTTTATGACTCGTCTCTAGAGTCAGTTCACTTTATGACTCGTCTCTAGAGTCAGTTCACTTTATGACTCGTCTCTAGAGTCAGTTCACTTTATGACTCATCTCTAGAGAGTCAGTTCACTTTATGACTCGTCTCTAGAGAGTCAGTTCACTTTATGACTCGTCTGTGAGGTATTCACTGAGCATGATTTGTTGTGTGTGCAGGGACTGTGCCACGCTAAGAGGAAGGAAGCCTGGAAGTTCCTGCTGGGCTTCTTCCCCTGGGAGAGCTCCCTGGAGGAGAGGAAGGTCCTGCACAGAGACAAAACGTAGGCCTTCAGCATCACTCTATTAAATACAGCCGTATATCATCAGCAAAGTGTACATTTCATCATGAGGTCACTTTATGATGTTGTTGTTGATGTTGTGTTTCCTGTGTGTTAGTGATGAGTATTTCCGGATGAAGCTGCAGTGGAAGTCTGTGAGTGAGGAACAGGAGAGGAGGAACTCTAAGCTCAGAGACTGCAGGAGTCTGATCGGTGAGTTATTATCAATATCTACTCAGTTATTATCTGCTCTGTATCATCAGTTATTATCTGCTCTGTGTCATCAGTTATTATCTGCTCTGTATCATCAGTTATTATCTGCTCTGTGTCATCAGTTATTATTCATCTAATGATTTACTGTTTCGCAAAAAGGTTTTTCTTGACTTATTGTTTGTGAATATTTGTTAAGCAGTGATGCAAATTAGTCGCTTTTCGGCGCCTCCCGCTTTTTTAACGCTGATTTGGGTGACTTGTGTAATTCGCGGAGAACCGAAGAGTTTTCGTTTTGGGGTGGGGGGGGGTCCGTCCGTCCGTCAGTCCGACTAACGGACAACTTTTCACTTCAAAAAAGAAGAAGAAATCTAGACCGCAAAATAATTAAACAAGCGAGTGCCTGTTTTTCCTGGCCAAGGGCAGGTTCCTTGAACACAACACGAGCGTAACGTGTCTTCACGTGGTATACGTCTCGTCGGAAAGGAGTGTAGACTAGAGTGCTGACGGAGAGCACCGGAACGCCGCTCCAGCTCTTCAAATATTGTAGTACCCATAAGGAGCCGTACACACCGCAGTGTTTGCGTGGCTTTCTTTAGTTGTAAGCACAGTGGCGATCTGTTATTAGCATCTGGTTAGCTAGCTATGCTAACGAATTTAAAGAGCTTTTCTACAACCAGGTGGAAGAGAGCTCTCTCCTGAGAGGCTCAAATAACCTCAGCTCAGTGAGGTTAAGGCACACCTTGATATGATCATTATAATTATTAATGAGACATTAGAGTCTAAATGAAAAACAGGTATAAAATACTATATGACAGTAACAAAAAAGTTGTTAAAAATAACAAGAATAGAGTTTAAAAGGGGAGTGATTTGTAAAATATCCCCCAAAAAAAATCTGCTCACAGTTCTGTTTCAAATGGGTGTTGAGATGTATCCATAGATCTCTTCATGTTGCTCTCAAAGTGCACCAGATTGATGCTTTTAACTTCAATATTTAAAAAAAAATCTTCCCGAGACCCCACTAGAGGAGGTTAGGTCCCCCCCACTTAAATCATGTTCACATGGATAGGATACTATACATTTGCACACATCTTGTGTCCATATCTTTCTGCCACAACCATGCACGTGCGTGCGTGCATGCGCGAGTCATGGCAAGATATCTGGATTAAGAGGTTGCTTTTTCTTTGCACAGCATGAAAGAAAGGCCAAATTAATGGGCTGTGATTTTTGTTTTTTTAAGCAGTTCAATAATTTGTACGGCCCTCGGAGGATGTTGTAAAAATTGAAAGGAAAAAGGTTCCCCACCCCTGCTTTAAATAATAATAAAAACCCTTGATTTATAACTTAACATCTCTGTCTCCTATTGATCAGAGTATATTATAAAGAATAGCCAGTTAATTGAAGCATTATAGCGCAGGCCTTTGTCAGATGGTATATTACGCTGTTTTTTTTCTGCTTCGAATAGTTCTCTCTTTTTTCACCATACGTGTGTTTGCATCCCTGTGTTAAGGTTTTAACTTATCCTATTGTGAAATGTTGATATTAGTTAAATGGACTACCCTGATTTATAATGCTTCCGTAACCACGGATCCTCCCAGCAGAGAAAGGCACAGTCGAGTAAAGGCAGATCAGTAACATACATTATCTGTCTGTCTGCAGAGAAAGACGTAAACAGAACGGACAGAACCAACAGGTTCTACGAAGGCCTGGATAACCCGGGTCTGGTTCTGCTACATGACATCCTGATGACCTACTGCATGTACGACTTCGACCTGGGTCAGTCCTCGCACAGCAGATGACCTGCTGCTTACTGTAGGCTGCGAACGCCATCATAACCTGTCAGCTATGAATAGCGCAGGCTTTGCTACGGCGTTCCTCATTATCCTCGTTAACCTCAGATCATTTAACATTGTGAACAACTTGTTGAAATCTGCAGGAAAGCTAGCTTACGTTAGCTGATAGCATTCTATTGTTAGCTGTTATCAGTCAGCCGTTAGCTCTTAGCGGTATGCTGTTAGCAGTTAGCTCTTTGTAATTAGCTGTTTGTAGTAAGCTGTTTGTAGTGGTCTTTTAAACGATTAGTCAGTTAGCTGTTAGTAGCTATCTGTTAGAAGTTAGTTGTTAGTAGTTAGCTGTATTCAGTTAGCTGTTAGAAGTTAGCTGTTAGTAGTAGGTCTTAGTAGTTGGCTGTATTCAGTTAGCTGTTAGTAGTAGGTCTTAGTAGTTGGCTGTATTCAGTTAGCTGTTAGTAGTAGGTCTTAGTAGTTGGCTGTATTCAGTTAGCTGTTAGTAGTAGGTCTTAGTAGTTGGCTGTATTCAGTTAGCTGTTAGTAGTAGGTCTTAGTAGTTGGCTGTATTCAGTTAGCTGTTAGTAGTAGGTCTTAGTAGTTAGCTGTATTCAGTTAGCTGTTAGTAGTAGGTCTTAGTAGTTGGCTGTATTCAGTTGGCTGTTAGTAGTAGGTCTTAGTAGTTAGCTGTATTCAGTTAGCTGTTAGTAGTAGGTCTTAGTAGTTTAGCTGTATTCAGTTAGCTGTTATTAGTAGGTCTTAGTAGTTAGCTGTATTCAGTTAGCTGTTAGTAGTAGGTCTTAGTAGTTTAGCTGTATTCAGTTAGCTGTTAGTAGTAGGTCTTAGTAGTTTAGCTGTATTCAGTTAGCTGTTAGTAGTAGGTCTTAGTAGTTGGCTGTATTCAGTTAGCTGTTAGTAGTAGGTCTTAGTAGTTTAGCTGTATTCAGTTAGCTGTTAGTAGTAGATCTTAGTAGTTAGCTGTATTCAGTTAGCTGTTAGTAGTAGGTCTTAGTAGTTGGCTGTATTCAGTTAGCTGTTAGTAGTAGGTCTTAGTAGTTGGCTGTATTCAGTTAGCTGTTAGTAGTAGGTCTTAGTAGTTGGCTGTATTCAGTTAGCTGTTAGTAGTAGGTCTTAGTAGTTGGCTGTATTCAGTTAGCTGTAAGTAGTAGGTCTTAGTAGTTGGCTGTATTCAGTTAGCTGTTAGTAGTAGGTCTTAGTAGTTGGCTGTATTCAGTTAGCTGTTAGTAGTAGGTCTTAGTAGTTGGCTGTATTCAGTTAGCTGTTAGTAGTAGGTCTTAGTAGTTTGCTGTATTCAGTTAGCTGTAAGTAGTAGGTCTTAGTAGTTGGCTGTATTCAGTTAGCTGTTAGTAGTAGGTCTTAGTAGTTGGCTGTATTCAGTTAGCTGTTAGTAGTAGGTCTTAGTAGTTGGCTGTATTCAGTTAGCTGTTAGTAGTAGGTCTTAGTAGTTTAGCTGTAGTCAGTTAGCTGTTAGTAGTAGGTCTTAGTAGTTTGCTGTATTCAGTTAGCTGTTAGTAGTAGGTCTTAGTAGTTGGCTGTATTCAGTTAGCTGTTAGTAGTAGGTCTTAGTAGTTGGCTGTATTCAGTTAGCTTTTAGTAGTAGGTCTTAGTAGTTAGCTGTATTCAGTTAGCTGTTAGTAGTAGGTCTTAGTAGTTGGCTGTATTCAGTTAGCTGTTAGTAGTAGGTCTTAGTAGTTTGCTGTATTCAGTTAGCTGTTAGTAGTAGGTCTTAGTAGTTGGCTGTATTCAGTTAGCTGTAAGTAGTAGGTCTTAGTAGTTGGCTGTATTCAGTTAGCTGTTAGTAGTAGGTCTTAGTAGTTGGCTGTATTCAGTTAGCTGTTAGTAGTAGGTCTTAGTAGTTGGCTGTATTCAGTTAGCTGTTAGTAGTAGGTCTTAGTAGTTTAGCTGTAGTCAGTTAGCTGTTAGTAGTAGGTCTTAGTAGTTTGCTGTATTCAGTTAGCTGTTAGTAGTAGGTCTTAGTAGTTGGCTGTATTCAGTTAGCTGTTAGTAGTAGGTCTTAGTAGTTGGCTGTATTCAGTTAGCTTTTAGTAGTAGGTCTTAGTAGTTAGCTGTATTCAGTTAGCTGTTAGTAGTAGGTCTTAGTAGTTGGCTGTATTCAGTTGGCTGTTAGTAGTAGGTCTTAGTAGTTTAGCTGTATTCAGTTAGCTGTTAGTAGTAGGTCTTAGTAGTTTAGCTGTATTCAGTTAGCTGTTAGTAGTAGGTCTTAGTAGTTGGCTGTATTCAGTTAGCTGTTAGTAGTAGGTCTTAGTAGTTTAGCTGTATTCAGTTAGCTGTTAGTAGTAGATCTTAGTAGTTAGCTGTATTCAGTTAGCTGTTAGTAGTAGGTCTTAGTAGTTGGCTGTATTCAGTTAGCTGTTAGTAGTAGGTCTTAGTAGTTTAGCTGTATTCAGTTAGCTGTTAGTAGTAGGTCTTAGTAGTTAGCTGTATTCAGTTAGCTGTTAGTAGTAGGTCTTACTAGTTAGCTGTATTCAGTTAGCTGTTAGTAGTAGGTCTTAGTAGTTGGCTGTATTCAGTTAGCTGTTAGTAGTAGGTCTTAGTAGTTGGCTGTATTCAGTTAGCTGTTAGTAGTAGGTCTTAGTAGTTTAGCTGTATTCAGTTAGCTGTTAGTAGTAGGTCTTAGTAGTTGGCTGTATTCAGTTAGCTGTTAGTAGTAGGTCTTAGTAGTTTAGCTGTATTCAGTTAGCTGTTAGTAGTAGGTCTTAGTAGTTTAGCTGTATTCAGTTAGCTGTTAGTAGTAGGTCTTAGTAGTTTGCTGTATTCAGTTAGCTGTTATTAGTAGGTCTTAGTAGTTTAGCTGTATTCAGTTAGCTGTTAGTAGTAGGTCTTAGTAGTTGGCTGTATTCAGTTAGCTGTTATTAGTAGGTCTTAGTAGTTGGCTGTATTCAGTTAGCTGTTAGTAGTAGGTCTTAGTAGTTGGCTGTATTCAGTTAGCTGTTAGTAGTAGGTCTTAGTAGTTTAGCTGTATTCAGTTAGCTGTTAGTAGTAGGTCTTAGTAGTTGGCTGTATTCAGTTAGCTGTTAGTAGTAGGTCTTAGTAGTTTAGCTGTATTCAGTTAGCTGTTAGTAGTAGGTCTTAGTAGTTGGCTGTATTCAGTTTGCTGTTAGTAGTAGGTCTTAGTAGTTGGCTGTATTCAGTTTGCTGTTAGTAGTAGGTCTTAGTAGTTTAGCTGTATTCAGTTAGCTGTTAGTAGTAGGTCTTACTAGTTAGCTGTATTCAGTTAGCTGTTAGTAGTAGGTCTTACTAGTTAGCTGTATTCAGTTAGCAGTTAGTAGTAGGTCTTACTAGTTAGCTGTATTCAGTTAGCTGTTAGTAGTAGGTCTTAGTAGTTGGCTGTATTCAGTTAGCTGTTAGTAGTAGGTCTTAGTAGTTTAGCTGTATTCAGTTAGCTGTTAGTAGTAGGTCTTAGTAGTTAGCTGTATTCAGTTAGCTGTTAGTAGTAGGTCTTAGTAGTTGGCTGTATTCAGTTAGCTGTTATTAGTAGGTCTTAGTAGTTGGCTGTATTCAGTTAGCTGTTAGTAGTAGGTCTTAGTAGTTAGCTGTATTCAGTTAGCTGTTAGTAGTAGGTCTTAGTAGTTTAGCTGTATTCAGTTAGCTGTTATTAGTAGGTCTTAGTATTTTAGCTGTATTCAGTTAGCTGTTATTAGTAGGTCTTAGTAGTTAGCTGTATTCAGTTAGCTGTTATTAGTAGGTCTTAGTAGTTTAGCTGTATTCAGTTAGCTGTTAGTAGTAGGTCTTAGTAGTTGGCTGTATTCAGTTAGCTGTTAGTAGTAGGTCTTAGTAGTTTAGCTGTATTCAGTTAGCTGTTAGTAGTAGGTCTTACTAGTTTAGCTGTATTCAGTTAGCTGTTAGTAGTAGGTCTTAGTAGTTGGCTGTATTCAGTTAGCTGTTAGTAGTAGGTCTTACTAGTTTAGCTGTATTCAGTTAGCTGTTAGTAGTAGGTCTTAGTAGTTGGCTGTATTCAGTTAGCTGTTAGTAGTAGGTCTTAGTAGTTGGCTGTATTCAGTTGGCTGTTAGTAGTAGGTCTTAGTAGTTTAGCTGTATTCAGTTAGCTGTTAGTAGTAGGTCTTACTAGTTAGCTGTATTCAGTTAGCTGTTAGTAGTAGGTCTTAGTAGTTGGCTGTATTCAGTTAGCTGTTAGTAGTAGGTCTTACTAGTTTAGCTGTATTCAGTTAGCTGTTAGTAGTAGGTCTTAGTAGTTGGCTGTATTCAGTTAGCTGTTAGTAGTAGGTCTTAGTAGTTGGCTGTATTCAGTTAGCTGTTAGTAGTAGGTCTTACTAGTTTAGCTGTATTCAGTTAGCTGTTAGTAGTAGGTCTTAGTAGTTGGCTGTATTCAGTTAGCTGTTAGTAGTAGGTCTTACTAGTTTAGCTGTATTCAGTTAGCTGTTAGTAGTAGGTCTTAGTAGTTGGCTGTATTCAGTTGGCTGTTAGTAGTAGGTCTTAGTAGTTTAGCTGTATTCAGTTAGCTGTTAGTAGTAGGTCTTAGTAGTTGGCTGTATTCAGTTAGCTGTTAGTAGTAGGTCTTACTAGTTAGCTGTATTCAGTTAGCTGTTAGTAGTAGGTCTTAGTAGTTGGCTGTATTCAGTTAGCTGTTAGTAGTAGGTCTTAGTAGTTGGCTGTATTCAGTTAGCTGTTAGTAGTAGGTCTTACTAGTTAGCTGTATTCAGTTAGCTGTTAGTAGTAGGTCTTAGTAGTTGGCTGTATTCAGTTAGCTGTTAGTAGTAGGTCTTAGTAGTTAGCTGTATTCAGTTAGCTGTTAGTAGTAGGTCTTAGTAGTTGGCTGTATTCAGTTAGCTGTTAGTAGTAGGTCTTAGTAGTTGGCTGTATTCAGTTAGCTGTTAGTAGTAGGTCTTAGTAGTTTAGCTGTTACTAGTTAGCTGTATTCAGTTAGTTAGCTGTTAGTAGTTTGCTGTATTAAGTTGTTAGTAGTAGCTGTTACTAATAATAATAATAATAATACATAATATTTATATAGCGCCTTTCACGAAACCCAAGGTCGCTTCACAAGTCGGGCAGGGGGAGGGAGTAGGGGAAAAGAGGCGGTCAGGGGGGGGGGCAAGCAAGTAGCGGAAAAATAAACCTATCAAACTAACTATATAGTGGGGAAAGCCTTGGTGAAAAAGGCTAGTCAGCTGTATTGACTTAGTTGTTAGTCGTTAGCTGTTAGTAGTTAACTGTATTCAGTTAGCTGTTAGTAGTTATCTGTGAGTAGCTGTTGTTAGCTGTTAGTAGTAGCTGTTAGTTGTTAGCTGTTAGTAGTTAGCTGCATGAAGTTGTTGGTCGTAGCTGTTACTAGTTAGCTGTATTCAGTTAGCTGTTACTAGTTAACTGTATTCAGTTATCTTTTAGTAGTAAGCTGTATTCAGCTAGCTGTTAGTAGTTAGCTGTTAGTAGTTGGCTGTAGTCAGTTAGCTGTTAGTAGTAGGTCTTAGTAGTTGGCTGTATTCAGTTAGCTGTTAGTAGTAGGTCTTAGTAGTTGGCTGTATTCAGTTAGCTGTTAGTAGTAGGTCTTAGTAGTTGGCTGTATTCAGTTAGCTGTTAGTAGTAGGTCTTAGTAGTTTAGCTGTATTCAGTTAGCTGTTAGTAGTAGGTCTTAGTAGTTTAGCTGTATTCAGTTAGCTGTTAGTAGTAGGTCTTAGTAGTTGGCTGTATTCAGTTAGCTGTTAGTAGTAGGTCTTAGTAGTTGGCTGTATTCAGTTGGCTGTTAGTAGTAGGTCTTAGTAGTTGGCTGTATTCAGTTAGCTGTTAGTAGTAGGTCTTAGTAGTTTAGCTGTATTCAGTTAGCTGTTAGTAGTAGGTCTTAGTAGTTTAGCTGTATTCAGTTAGCTGTTAGTAGTAGGTCTTAGTAGTTGGCTGTATTCAGTTAGCTGTTAGTAGTAGGTCTTAGTAGTTTAGCTGTAGTCAGTTAGCTGTTAGTAGTAGGTCTTAGTAGTTGGCTGTATTCAGTTAGCTGTTAGTAGTAGGTCTTAGTAGTTTAGCTGTAGTCAGTTAGCTGTTAGTAGTAGGTCTTAGTAGTTTAGCTGTATTCAGTTAGCTGTTAGTAGTAGGTCTTAGTAGTTTAGCTGTAGTCAGTTAGCTGTTAGTAGTAGGTCTTAGTAGTTGGCTGTATTCAGTTAGCTGTTAGTAGTAGGTCTTAGTAGTTGGCTGTATTCAGTTAGCTGTTAGTAGTAGGTCTTAGTAGTTGGCTGTATTCAGTTAGCTGTTAGTAGTAGGTCTTAGTAGTTGGCTGTATTCAGTTAGCTGTTAGTAGTAGGTCTTAGTAGTTTGCTGTATTCAGTTAGCTGTTAGTAGTAGGTCTTAGTAGTTTGCTGTATTCAGTTAGCTGTTAGTAGTAGGTCTTAGTAGTTTAGCTGTAGTCAGTTAGCTGTTAGTAGTAGGTCTTAGTAGTTTGCTGTATTCAGTTAGCTGTTAGTAGTAGGTCTTAGTAGTTGGCTGTATTCAGTTAGCTGTTAGTAGTAGGTCTTAGTAGTTTAGCTGTAGTCAGTTAGCTGTTAGTAGTAGGTCTTAGTAGTTTGCTGTATTCAGTTAGCTGTTAGTAGTAGGTCTTAGTAGTTTAGCTGTATTCAGTTAGCTGTTATTAGTAGGTCTTAGTAGTTGGCTGTATTCAGTTAGCTGTTAGTAGTAGGTCTTAGTAGTTGGCTGTATTCAGTTAGCTGTTAGTAGTAGGTCTTAGTAGTTAGCTGTATTCAGTTAGCTGTTAGTAGTAGGTCTTAGTAGTTTAGCTGTATTCAGTTAGCTGTTAGTAGTAGGTCTTAGTAGTTGGCTGTATTCAGTTAGCTGTTAGTAGTAGGTCTTAGTAGTTTAGCTGTAGTCAGTTAGCTGTTAGTAGTAGGTCTTAGTAGTTTGCTGTATTCAGTTAGCTGTTAGTAGTAGGTCTTAGTAGTTAGCTGTATTCAGTTAGCTGTTAGTAGTAGGTCTTAGTAGTTTAGCTGTATTCAGTTAGCTGTTAGTAGTAGGTCTTAGTAGTTAGCTGTATTCAGTTAGCTGTTAGTAGTAGGTCTTAGTAGTTGGCTGTATTCAGTTAGCTGTTAGTAGTAGGTCTTAGTAGTTGGCTGTATTCAGTTAGCTGTTAGTAGTAGGTCTTAGTAGTTTAGCTGTTACTAGTTAGCTGTATTCAGTTAGCAGTTAGTAGTAGGTCTTAGTAGTTTGGCTGTATTCAGTTAGCTGTTAGTAGTAGGTCTTACTAGTTAGCTGTATTCAGTTAGCTGTTAGTAGTAGGTCTTAGTAGTTTAGCTGTATTCAGTTAGCTGTTAGTAGTAGGTCTTAGTAGTTAGCTGTATTCAGTTAGCTGTTAGTAGTAGGTCTTAGTAGTTAGCTGTATTCAGTTAGCTGTTAGTAGTAGGTCTTAGTAGTTAGCTGTATTCAGTTAGCTGTTATTAGTAGGTCTTAGTAGTTAGCTGTATTCAGTTAGCTGTTAGTAGTAGGTCTTAGTAGTTGGCTGTATTCAGTTAGCTGTTATTAGTAGGTCTTAGTAGTTGGCTGTATTCAGTTAGCTGTTAGTAGTAGGTCTTAGTAGTTAGCTGTATTCAGTTAGCTGTTAGTAGTAGGTCTTAGTAGTTTAGCTGTATTCAGTTAGCTGTTATTAGTAGGTCTTAGTATTTTAGCTGTATTCAGTTAGCTGTTATTAGTAGGTCTTAGTAGTTAGCTGTATTCAGTTAGCTGTTATTAGTAGGTCTTAGTAGTTTAGCTGTATTCAGTTAGCTGTTAGTAGTAGGTCTTAGTAGTTGGCTGTATTCAGTTAGCTGTTAGTAGTAGGTCTTAGTAGTTTAGCTGTATTCAGTTAGCTGTTAGTAGTAGGTCTTAGTAGTTGGCTGTATTCAGTTAGCTGTTAGTAGTAGGTCTTAGTAGTTGGCTGTATTCAGTTAGCTGTTAGTAGTAGGTCTTACTAGTTTAGCTGTATTCAGTTAGCTGTTAGTAGTAGGTCTTAGTAGTTGGCTGTATTCAGTTGGCTGTTAGTAGTAGGTCTTAGTAGTTTAGCTGTATTCAGTTAGCTGTTAGTAGTAGGTCTTACTAGTTAGCTGTATTCAGTTAGCTGTTAGTAGTAGGTCTTACTAGTTTAGCTGTATTCAGTTAGCTGTTAGTAGTAGGTCTTACTAGTTTAGCTGTATTCAGTTAGCTGTTAGTAGTAGGTCTTACTAGTTTAGCTGTATTCAGTTAGCTGTTAGTAGTAGGTCTTAGTAGTTAGCTGTATTCAGTTAGCTGTTAGTAGTAGGTCTTACTAGTTTAGCTGTATTCAGTTAGCTGTTAGTAGTAGGTCTTACTAGTTAGCTGTATTCAGTTAGCTGTTAGTAGTAGGTCTTACTAGTTTAGCTGTATTCAGTTAGCTGTTAGTAGTAGGTCTTACTAGTTTAGCTGTATTCAGTTAGCTGTTAGTAGTAGGTCTTACTAGTTTAGCTGTATTCAGTTAGCTGTTAGTAGTAGGTCTTAGTAGTTGGCTGTATTCAGTTAGCTGTTAGTAGTAGGTCTTAGTAGTTAGCTGTATTCAGTTAGCTGTTAGTAGTAGGTCTTAGTAGTTGGCTGTATTCAGTTAGCTGTTAGTAGTAGGTCTTACTAGTTTAGCTGTATTCAGTTAGCTGTTAGTAGTAGGTCTTAGTAGTTGGCTGTATTCAGTTGGCTGTTAGTAGTAGGTCTTAGTAGTTTAGGTGTATTCAGTTAGCTGTTAGTAGTAGGTCTTACTAGTTAGCTGTATTCAGTTAGCTGTTAGTAGTAGGTCTTAGTAGTTGGCTGTATTCAGTTAGCTGTTAGTAGTAGGTCTTACTAGTTTAGCTGTATTCAGTTAGCTGTTAGTAGTAGGTCTTAGTAGTTGGCTGTATTCAGTTAGCTGTTAGTAGTAGGTCTTAGTAGTTGGCTGTATTCAGTTAGCTGTTAGTAGTAGGTCTTACTAGTTTAGCTGTATTCAGTTAGCTGTTAGTAGTAGGTCTTAGTAGTTGGCTGTATTCAGTTAGCTGTTAGTAGTAGGTCTTACTAGTTTAGCTGTATTCAGTTAGCTGTTAGTAGTAGGTCTTAGTAGTTGGCTGTATTCAGTTGGCTGTTAGTAGTAGGTCTTAGTAGTTTAGCTGTATTCAGTTAGCTGTTAGTAGTAGGTCTTACTAGTTAGCTGTATTCAGTTAGCTGTTAGTAGTAGGTCTTAGTAGTTGGCTGTATTCAGTTAGCTGTTAGTAGTAGGTCTTAGTAGTTGGCTGTATTCAGTTAGCTGTTAGTAGTAGGTCTTACTAGTTAGCTGTATTCAGTTAGCTGTTAGTAGTAGGTCTTAGTAGTTGGCTGTATTCAGTTAGCTGTTAGTAGTAGGTCTTAGTAGTTAGCTGTATTCAGTTAGCTGTTAGTAGTAGGTCTTAGTAGTTGGCTGTATTCAGTTAGCTGTTAGTAGTAGGTCTTAGTAGTTGGCTGTATTCAGTTAGCTGTTAGTAGTAGGTCTTAGTAGTTTAGCTGTTACTAGTTAGCTGTATTCAGTTAGTTAGCTGTTAGTAGTTTGCTGTATTAAGTTGTTAGTAGTAGCTGTTACTAATAATAATAATAATAATACATAATATTTATATAGCGCCTTTCACGAAACCCAAGGTCGCTTCACAAGTCGGGCAGGGGGAGGGAGTAGGGGAAAAGAGGCGGTCAGGGGGGGGGGCAAGCAAGTAGCGGAAAAATAAACCTATCAAACTAACTATATAGTGGGGAAAGCCTTGGTGAAAAAGGCTAGTTAGCTGTATTGACTTAGTTGTTAGTCGTTAGCTGTTAGTAGTTAACTGTATTCAGTTAGCTGTTAGTAGTTATCTGTGAGTAGCTGTTGTTAGCTGTTAGTAGTAGCTGTTAGTTGTTAGCTGTTAGTAGTTAACTGTATTCAGTTAGCTGTTAGTAGTTATCTGTGAGTAGCTGTTGTTAGCTGTTAGTAGTAGCTGTTAGTTGTTAGCTGTTAGTAGTTAGCTGCATGAAGTTGTTGGTCGTAGCTGTTACTAGTTAGCTGTATCCAGTTAGCTGTTACTAGTTAACTGTATTCAGTTATCTTTTAGTAGTAAGCTGTATTCAGCTAGCTGTTAGTAGTTAGCTGTTAGTAGTTTGCTGTATTCAGTTAGCTGTTAGTAGTTAGCTGTTAGTAGTTTAGCTGTATTCAGTTAGCTGTTAGTAGTAGGTCTTAGTAGTTAGCTGTATTCAGTTAGCTGTTAGTAGTTAGCTGTTAGTAGTTTGCTGTATTCAGTTAGCTGTTAGTAGTAGGTCTTAGTAGTTTAGCTGTATTCAGTTAGCTGTTAGTAGTAGGTCTTAGTAGTTGGCTGTATTCAGTTAGCTGTTAGTAGTAGGTCTTAGTAGTTTAGCTGTATTCAGTTAGCTGTTAGTAGTAGGTCTTAGTAGTTAGCTGTATTCAGTTAGCTGTTAGTAGTTAGCTGTTAGTAGTTTGCTGTATTCAGTTAGCTGTTAGTAGTAGGTCTTAGTAGTTTAGCTGTATTCAGTTAGCTGTTAGTAGTAGGTCTTAGTAGTTGGCTGTATTCAGTTAGCTGTTAGTAGTAGGTCTTAGTAGTTTAGCTGTATTCAGTTAGCTGTTAGTAGTAGGTCTTAGTAGTTGG
>NW_027639524.1:10000-20000 GCF_949606895.1 Notothenia rossii | reverse complement strand
CTCTCCGTTGTACCGTGCAACGGGGTAGGGGAAAAGTCTTCGGCGCTTCGTCCCGAAGCGCCGAACACTTTTCCCCTTCTCCAATTTTTCAGATCCCCTCTCCCATGTAATTTTAAAAGTTCAGTTTTTGATTATTTTAACATATAATTGACCGTTTTCTTTCATTTTTTTTTCATTCCACGGGTGGGGGCCTATGGCAGGCTGCCTATGAGCTCCCAAATTTGGCCCGGATCATCCGGGATTTGTGGGATAAGCTCCATAAACTGACAAAGTCATCCAAATATGTCGCTTTTATCGCCCAAAGATATATCATGCAAATACATTAAAATAGTAAAAGGTACAATTGTGCTCGGCATTAACCGGAATTTGATTTATATAGCCCCCAAAAAATAATTAAAAATCATTTTCGTGGGGAAAAGTGTTAAAACGCCTGATTAAAGCATTTGCGGGACCCCAGCGAGCTCCAGACTATGTGCATTGTGTCGGGGACCCTGGAGAATGATAAAACACATCATTTAAATACAAAAAAACCATTAAAAGTCACTTTTAGGGGCAAAAAACAGCCTCTGTCCACTTCGTTAACAAAGTGATGGGGAAAAGGACCAAATCGTGATTAAAGCATTTTGCGGGACCCCAGCGAGCTCCAGACTAGTTTCATTGTGTCGGGGACCCTGGATAATGATAAAACACATCATTTAAATACAAAAAACACCATTAAAAGTCACTTTTAGGGGCAAAAAACAGCCTCTGTCCACTTCGTTAACAAAGTGATGGGGAAAAGGACCAAATCGTGATTAAAGCATTTTGCGGGACCCCAGCGAGCTCCAGACTAGTTGCATTGTCTTGGGGACCCTCCACAATGATAAGACCCATCATTTAAATGCCAAAAACACCATTAAAAGTCACTTTTAGGGGCAAAAAACAGCCTCTGTCCACTTCGTTAACAAAGTGATGGGGAAAAGGACAAAATCGTGATTAAAGCATTTTGCGGGACCCCAGCGAGCTCCAGACTAGTTTCATTGTGTCGGGGACCCTGGATAATGATAAAACACATCATTTAAATACAAAAAACACCATTAAAAGTCACTTTTAGGGGCAAAAAACAGCCTCTGTCCACTTCGTTAACAAAGTGATGGGGAAAAGGACCAAATCGTGATTAAAGCATTTTGCGGGACCCCAGCGAGCTCCAGACTAGTTGCATTGTCTTGGGGACCCTCCACAATGATAAGACCCATCATTTAAATGCCAAAAACACCATTAAAAGTCACTTTTAGGGGCAAAAAACAGCCTCTGTCCACTTCGTTAACAAAGTGATGGGGAAAAGGACAAAATCGTGATTAAAGCATTTTGCGGGACCCCAGCGAGCTCCAGACTAGTTTCATTGTGTCGGGGACCCTGGAGAAAGATAAAACACATCATTTAAATACAAAAAACACCATTAAAAGTCACTTTTAGGGGCAAAAAACAGCCTCTGTCCACTTCGTTAACAAAGTGATGGGGAAAAGGACAAAATCGTGATTAAAGCATTTTGCGGGATCCCAGCGAGCTCCAGACTATGTGCATTGCGTCGGGGACCCTGGAGAAAGATAAAACACATCATTTAAATACAAAAAACACCATTAAAAGTCACTTTTAGGGGCAAAAAACAGCCTCTGTCCACTTCGTTAACAAAGTGATGGGGAAAAGGACAAAATCGTGATTAAAGCATTTTGCGGGACCCCAGCGAGCTCCAGACTAGTTTCATTGTGTCGGGGACCCTGGATAATGATAAAACACATCATTTAAATGCCAAAAACACCATTAAAAGTCACTTTTAGGGGCAAAAAACAGCCTCTGTCCACTTCGTTAACAAAGTGATGGGGAAAAGTACAAAATCGTGATTAAAGCATTTTGCGGGACCCCAGCGAGCTCCAGACTAGTTTCATTGTGTCGGGGACCCTGGATAATGATAAGACCCATCATTTAAATACAAAAAACACCATTAAAAGTCACTTTTAGGGGCAAAAAACAGCCTCTGTCCACTTCGTTAACAAAGTGATGGGGAAAAGGACAAAATCGTGATTAAAGCATTTTGCGGGACCCCAGCGAGCTCCAGACTATGTGCATTGCGTCGGGGACCCTGGATAATGATAAGACCCATCATTTAAATGCCAAAAACACCATTAAAAGTCACTTTTAGGGGCAAAAAACAGCCTCTGTCCACTTCGTTAACAAAGTGATGGGGAAAAGGACAAAATCGTGATTAAAGCATTTTGCGGGACCCCAGCGAGCTCCAGACTAGTTTCATTGTGTCGGGGACCCTGGAGAAAGATAAAACACATCATTTAAATACAAAAAACACCATTAAAAGTCACTTTTAGGGGCAAAAAACAGCCTCTGTCCACTTCGTTAACAAAGTGATGGGGAAAAGGACCAAATCGTGATTAAAGCATTTTGCGGGATCCCAGCGAGCTCCAGACTATGTGCATTGCGTCGGGGACCCTGGAGAAAGATAAAACACATCATTTAAATACAAAAAACACCATTAAAAGTCACTTTTAGGGGCAAAAAACAGCCTCTGTCCACTTCGTTAACAAAGTGATGGGGAAAAGGACAAAATCGTGATTAAAGCATTTTGCGGGACCCCAGCGAGCTCCAGACTAGTTTCATTGTGTCGGGGACCCTGGATAATGATAAGACCCATCATTTAAATGCCAAAAACACCATTAAAAGTCACTTTTAGGGGCAAAAAACAGCCTCTGTCCACTTCGTTAACAAAGTGATGGGGAAAAGTACAAAATCGTGATTAAAGCATTTTGCGGGACCCCAGCGAGCTCCAGACTAGTTTCATTGTGTCGGGGACCCTGGATAATGATAAAACACATCATTTAAATGCCAAAAACACCATTAAAAGTCACTTTTAGGGGCAAAAAACAGCCTCTGTCCACTTCGTTAACAAAGTGATGGGGAAAAGTACAAAATCGTGATTAAAGCATTTTGCGGGACCCCAGCGAGCTCCAGACTAGTTTCATTGTGTCGGGGACCCTGGATAATGATAAGACCCATCATTTAAATGCCAAAAACACCATTAAAAGTCACTTTTAGGGGCAAAAAACAGCCTCTGTCCACTTCGTTAACAAAGTGATGGGGAAAAGTACAAAATCGTGATTAAAGCATTTTGCGGGACCCCAGCGAGCTCCAGACTATGTGCATTGCGTCGGGGACCCTGGAGAAAGATAAAACACATCATTTAAATACAAAAAACACCATTAAAAGTCACTTTTAGGGGCAAAAAACAGCCTCTGTCCACTTCGTTAACAAAGTGATGGGGAAAAGTACAAAATCGTGATTAAAGCATTTTGCGGGACCCCAGCGAGCTCCAGACTAGTTTCATTGTGTCGGGGACCCTGGATAATGATAAAACACATCATTTAAATGCCAAAAACACCATTAAAAGTCACTTTTAGGGGCACAAAACAGCCTCTGTCCACTTCGTTAACAAACTGATGGGGAAATGGACCAAATCGTGATTAAAGCATTTGCGGGACCCCAGCGAGCTCCAGACTAGTTGCATTGTCTTGGGGACCCTGGATAATGATAAGACCCATCATTTAAATGCCAAAAACACCATTAAAAGTCACTTTTAGGGGCAAAAAACAGCCTCTGTCCACTTCGTTAACAAAGTGATGGGGAAAAGGACAAAATCGTGATTAAAGCATTTTGCGGGACCCCAGCGAGCTCCAGACTAGTTTCATTGTGTCGGGGACCCTGGATAATGATAAAACACATCATTTAAATGCCAAAAACACCATTAAAAGTCACTTTTAGGGGCAAAAAACAGCCTCTGTCCACTTCGTTAACAAAGTGATGGGGAAAAGGACAAAATCGTGATTAAAGCATTTTGCGGGACCCCAGCGAGCTCCAGACTAGTTTCATTGTGTCGGGGACCCTGGAGAAAGATAAAACCCATCATTTAAATGCCAAAAACACCATTAAAAGTCACTTTTAGGGGCAAAAAACAGCCTCTGTCCACTTCGTTAACAAAGTGATGGGGAAAAGTACAAAATCGTGATTAAAGCATTTTGCGGGACTCCAGCGAGCTCCAGACTAGTTTCATTGTGTCGGGGACCCTGGATAATGATAAAACACATCATTTAAATGCCAAAAACACCATTAAAAGTCACTTTTAGGGGCAAAAAACAGCCTCTGTCCACTTCGTTAACAAAGTGATGGGGAAAAGGACAAAATCGTGATTAAAGCATTTTGCGGGACCCCAGCGAGCTCCAGACTAGTTTCATTGTGTCGGGGACCCTGGAGAAAGATAAAACCCATCATTTAAATGCCAAAAACACCATTAAAAGTCACTTTTAGGGGCAAAAAACAGCCTCTGTCCACTTCGTTAACAAAGTGATGGGGAAAAGTACAAAATCGTGATTAAAGCATTTTGCGGGACCCCAGCGAGCTCCAGACTAGTTTCATTGTGTCGGGGACCCTGGATAATGATAAGACCCATCATTTAAATGCCAAAAACACCATTAAAAGTCACTTTTAGGGGCAAAAAACAGCCTCTGTCCACTTCGTTAACAAAGTGATGGGGAAAAGGACCAAATCGTGATTAAAGCATTTTGCGGGACCCCAGCGAGCTCCAGACTAGTTTCATTGTGTCGGGGACCCTGGAGAAATATAAAACCCATCATTTAAATGCCAAAAACACCATTAAAAGTCACTTTTAGGGGCAAAAAACAGCCTCTGTCCACTTCGTTAACAAAGTGATGGGGAAAAGGACAAAATCGTGATTAAAGCATTTTGCGGGACCCCAGCGAGCTCCAGACTAGTTTCATTGTGTCGGGGACCCTGGAGAAAGATAAAACCCATCATTTAAATGCCAAAAACACCATTAAAAGTCACTTTTAGGGGCAAAAAACAGCCTCTGTCCACTTCGTTAACAAAGTGATGGGGAAAAGTACAAAATCGTGATTAAAGCATTTTGCGGGACCCCAGCGAGCTCCAGACTATGTGCATTGCGTCGGGGACCCTGGAGAAAGATAAAACACATCATTTAAATACAAAAAACACCATTAAAAGTCACTTTTAGGGGCAAAAAACAGCCTCTGTCCACTTCGTTAACAAAGTGATGGGGAAAAGGACAAAATCGTGATTAAAGCATTTTGCGGGACCCCAGCGAGCTCCAGACTAGTTTCATTGTGTCGGGGACCCTGGATAATGATAAAACACATCATTTAAATGCCAAAAACACCATTAAAAGTCACTTTTAGGGGCAAAAAACAGCCTCTGTCCACTTCGTTAACAAAGTGATGGGGAAAAGTACAAAATCGTGATTAAAGCATTTTGCGGGACCCCAGCGAGCTCCAGACTAGTTTCATTGTGTCGGGGACCCTGGATAATGATAAGACCCATCATTTAAATGCCAAAAACACCATTAAAAGTCACTTTTAGGGGCACAAAACAGCCTCTGTCCACTTCGTTAACAAACTGATGGGGAAAAGGACCAAATCGTGATTAAAGCATTTTGCGGGACTCCAGCGAGCTCCAGACTAGTTTCATTGTGTCGGGGACCCTGGATAATGATAAAACACATCATTTAAATACAAAAAACACCATTAAAAGTCACTTTTAGGGGCAAAAAACAGCCTCTGTCCACTTCGTTAACAAAGTGATGGGGAAAAGGACAAAATCGTGATTAAAGCATTTTGCGGGACCCCAGCGAGCTCCAGACTATGTGCATTGCGTCGGGGACCCTGGAGAAAGATAAAACACATCATTTAAATACAAAAAACACCATTAAAAGTCACTTTTAGGGGCAAAAAACAGCCTCTGTCCACTTCGTTAACAAAGTGATGGGGAAAAGTACAAAATCGTGATTAAAGCATTTTGCGGGACCCCAGCGAGCTCCAGACTAGTTTCATTGTGTCGGGGACCCTGGATAATGATAAAACACATCATTTAAATGCCAAAAACACCATTAAAAGTCACTTTTAGGGGCACAAAACAGCCTCTGTCCACTTCGTTAACAAACTGATGGGGAAAAGGACCAAATCGTGATTAAAGCATTTTGCGGGACTCCAGCGAGCTCCAGACTAGTTTCATTGTGTCGGGGACCCTGGATAATGATAAAACACATCATTTAAATGCCAAAAACACCATTAAAAGTCACTTTTAGGGGCAAAAAACAGCCTCTGTCCACTTCGTTAACAAAGTGATGGGGAAAAGTACAAAATCGTGATTAAAGCATTTTGCGGGACCCCAGCGAGCTCCAGACTAGTTTCATTGTGTCGGGGACCCTGGATAATGATAAAACACATCATTTAAATGCCAAAAACACCATTAAAAGTCACTTTTAGGGGCACAAAACAGCCTCTGTCCACTTCGTTAACAAAGTGATGGGGAAAAGGACAAAATCGTGATTAAAGCATTTTGCGGGACTCCAGCGAGCTCCAGACTAGTTTCATTGTGTCGGGGACCCTGGATAATGATAAAACACATCATTTAAATGCCAAAAACACCATTAAAAGTCACTTTTAGGGGCAAAAAACAGCCTCTGTCCACTTCGTTAACAAACTGATGGGGAAAAGGACCAAATCGTGATTAAAGCATTTTGCGGGACCCCAGCGAGCTCCAGACTAGTTTCATTGTGTCGGGGACCCTGGATAATGATAAAACACATCATTTAAATGCCAAAAACACCATTAAAAGTCACTTTTAGGGGCACAAAACAGCCTCTGTCCACTTCGTTAACAAAGTGATGGGGAAAAGTACAAAATCGTGATTAAAGCATTTTGCGGGACCCCAGCGAGCTCCAGACTAGTTTCATTGTGTCGGGGACCCTGGATAATGATAAGACCCATCATTTAAATGCCAAAAACACCATTAAAAGTCACTTTTAGGGGCAAAAAACAGCCTCTGTCCACTTCGTTAACAAAGTGATGGGGAAAAGGACAAAATCGTGATTAAAGCATTTTGCGGGACCCCAGCGAGCTCCAGACTATGTGCATTGCGTCGGGGACCCTGGAGAAAGATAAAACACATCATTTAAATACAAAAAACACCATTAAAAGTCACTTTTAGGGGCAAAAAACAGCCTCTGTCCACTTCGTTAACAAAGTGATGGGGAAAAGGACAAAATCGTGATTAAAGCATTTTGCGGGACCCCAGCGAGCTCCAGACTAGTTTCATTGTGTCGGGGACCCTGGATAATGATAAAACACATCATTTAAATGCCAAAAACACCATTAAAAGTCACTTTTAGGGGCAAAAAACAGCCTCTGTCCACTTCGTTAACAAAGTGATGGGGAAAAGGACAAAATCGTGATTAAAGCATTTTGCGGGACCCCAGCGAGCTCCAGACTATGTGCATTGCGTCGGGGACCCTGGAGAAAGATAAAACACATCATTTAAATACAAAAAACACCATTAAAAGTCACTTTTAGGGGCAAAAAACAGCCTCTGTCCACTTCGTTAACAAAGTGATGGGGAAAAGTACAAAATCGTGATTAAAGCATTTTGCGGGACCCCAGCGAGCTCCAGACTAGTTTCATTGTGTCGGGGACCCTGGATAATGATAAAACACATCATTTAAATGCCAAAAACACCATTAAAAGTCACTTTTAGGGGCACAAAACAGCCTCTGTCCACTTCGTTAACAAACTGATGGGGAAAAGGACAAAATCGTGATTAAAGCATTTTGCGGGACCCCAGCGAGCTCCAGACTAGTTTCATTGTGTCGGGGACCCTGGATAATGATAAGACCCATCATTTAAATGCCAAAAACACCATTAAAAGTCACTTTTAGGGGCACAAAACAGCCTCTGTCCACTTCGTTAACAAACTGATGGGGAAAAGGACCAAATCGTGATTAAAGCATTTTGCGGGACTCCAGCGAGCTCCAGACTAGTTTCATTGTGTCGGGGACCCTGGATAATGATAAAACACATCATTTAAATACAAAAAACACCATTAAAAGTCACTTTTAGGGGCAAAAAACAGCCTCTGTCCACTTCGTTAACAAAGTGATGGGGAAAAGGACAAAATCGTGATTAAAGCATTTTGCGGGACCCCAGCGAGCTCCAGACTATGTGCATTGCGTCGGGGACCCTGGAGAAAGATAAAACACATCATTTAAATACAAAAAACACCATTAAAAGTCACTTTTAGGGGCAAAAAACAGCCTCTGTCCACTTCGTTAACAAAGTGATGGGGAAAAGGACCAAATCGTGATTAAAGCATTTTGCGGGACTCCAGCGAGCTCCAGACTAGTTTCATTGTGTCGGGGACCCTGGATAATGATAAAACACATCATTTAAATGCCAAAAACACCATTAAAAGTCACTTTTAGGGGCAAAAAACAGCCTCTGTCCACTTCGTTAACAAAGTGATGGGGAAAAGGACCAAATCGTGATTAAAGCATTTTGCGGGACCCCAGCGAGCTCCAGACTATGTGCATTGCGTCGGGGACCCTGGAGAAAGATAAAACACATCATTTAAATACAAAAAACACCATTAAAAGTCACTTTTAGGGGCAAAAAACAGCCTCTGTCCACTTCGTTAACAAAGTGATGGGGAAAAGGACAAAATCGTGATTAAAGCATTTTGCGGGACCCCAGCGAGCTCCAGACTAGTTTCATTGTGTCGGGGACCCTGGAGAAAGATAAAACACATCATTTAAATGCCAAAAACACCATTAAAAGTCACTTTTAGGGGCAAAAAACAGCCTCTGTCCACTTCGTTAACAAAGTGATGGGGAAAAGGACAAAATCGTGATTAAAGCATTTTGCGGGACCCCAGCGAGCTCCAGACTAGTTTCATTGTGTCGGGGACCCTGGATAATGATAAGACCCATCATTTAAATGCCAAAAACACCATTAAAAGTCACTTTTAGGGGCAAAAAACAGCCTCTGTCCACTTCGTTAACAAAGTGATGGGGAAAAGTACAAAATCGTGATTAAAGCATTTTGCGGGACCCCAGCGTGCTCCAGACTAGTTTCATTGTGTCGGGGACCCTGGATAATGATAAAACACATCATTTAAATGCCAAAAACACCATTAAAAGTCACTTTTAGGGGCACAAAACAGCCTCTGTCCACTTCGTTAACAAAGTGAAGGGGAAAAGGACAAAATCGTGATTAAAGCATTTTGCGGGACCCCAGCGAGCTCCAGACTATGTGCATTGCGTCGGGGACCCTGGAGAAAGATAAAACACATCATTTAAATACAAAAAACACCATTAAAAGTCACTTTTAGGGGCAAAAAACAGCCTCTGTCCACTTCGTTAACAAACTGATGGGGAAATGGACCAAATCGTGATTAAAGCATTTGCGGGACCCCAGCGAGCTCCAGACTATGTGCATTGTCTTGGGGACCCTCCACAATGATAAGACCCATCATTTAAATACAAAAAACACCATTAAAAGTCACTTTTAGGGGCAAAAAACAGCCTCTGTCCACTTCGTTAACAAAGTGATGGGGAAAAGGACAAAATCGTGATTAAAGCATTTTGCGGGACCCCAGCGAGCTCAAGACTAGTTTCATTGTGTCGGGGACCCTGGATAATGATAAAACACATCATTTAAATGCCAAAAACACCATTAAAAGTCACTTTTAGGGGCAAAAAACAGCCTCTGTCCACTTCGTTAACAAACTGATGGACAAAAGTTTGAAAACGGCCGAGCCGCTGCTCTCAGGGCCTCAGACTCACAGGCACACACACACACACACACACATGCAGAGATCCAGGAGCAGGAATCCTGGGCACACGAGTGTTAAAAGTGCGTTAAACTGTGTTAATCCGATTATTTTACCCAGGATTAAGTGTTTGCAAGGCGGGGAAAGTATTCCTGCAGCCCCTCCATCACGGTGGTGATGATTAGAAATGATTTCCAGGTCAGAAAGCGGTTTTTAAAAGTGGCCCAAAAATATTTCAATCTGTTTAAAAAGCACAAAGTGATTTGAGTGCAGTTCTCATGTGTCCCCACAGGAGGGCGCCTCGTCCCAGGGAGCACAGTGC